>NW_028278465.1:300000-442605 GCF_059751315.1 Micrasema longulum
GGGGTGTGGCCAACGGAATCACCGTTTTTGCGGGAATTACAAATTACAAATTTAAAAGCATTTTTTTATGCTACTCATAATTAGCAAATAAAATATTTTTACTGGGCAGTATTTCATAAATCTTTATTACTTAAAAAATGTTTTAAAAAGGTGAAATTTCCCTGTTGCCAAGAAGAATATTTTATGCCAAGATGGATAAGAATTGTTAAATAACGAAATAAAAAAAATGATTTTTTTTGCCACCGTTTTCGCCAGAAAAAGTACTCGAGAGCGACAAGCACGCGTCTAGCAAATCGCTATTGTCATAAGTCCTGTTCGTGCGCGTTCACGTTAGGACAATGTGGCCGCGCACAGTGGTGTGGGTATCCGTTGTTTCGCGGAGATAACCCGCCCGTCTATCTCAGTGACAATGCCTCAGAACAATATTTAGTCCTACAAATTGCTGTTTACACGTAGACAGTGGTCCTAGCACAAAACAATAACTACGAACTAACGAACTTCAGTTAGCTGCTGGCACTCGTGGTCGGCATACGCATTCAACGTAGATGAAATTAATCGATCAATGAATTATTTTTATTACAGAAAAAATATATTATCATCATCTGTGTCGTTGTCCACACTGATGAGGGTCATGACCGTCTCCCTTTTTGTCTCCATCACATTATGGATTGTTGCTCTCAACCTATCCTGACATACTGCCGCCTGCATTACTCTAACCATCGATGTTCTTGGGTCAGACTTGATTTAGTCAGTCCATCGTGGGAATCTTCCAATTTCTTAACATCCTTCGACCCCTCCCACTGCCTTTAATTTTTCAAGCCTGCTCTCGTCTCTTCGGGTGATGTATCCAAACTGGAGGACCGTTTTAAACAGATGTAGGATAGTCTAGCATCTACATTCAGCTCTTTTATTATACACCATTTACACATTCTTTATCAAATTTAAACCTAACCTAACCTAACCCTGGAAAAGCGTTTTCTGCTCGATGGCTACCCTCAGGCGAAAATCCTGGAAAAGAAAATCAAGAGATAAGTCCGCTTCGTTGTGTGGTGGTTGGCGTGTTCGCCTGCCATGCTTGAGGTTCTGGGTTCAATTCCTGGCATGGTGGACGTGAAATATTAATTTGAAAATTCTTAAACTGCAATAAAATTGGTAAATAATGATCGAGATACGCTGCATTTGGTTTTCCGATACCGCCCTATGCAACACTGAGGAGTGAGTAAAATAATTTACCACATTACTTAAACTACCATTCTTAACTTTTGGATTTAGCTTCTATAAAGTGATATTCGATGTTGAGTTTTTGTGTCTATTTATTTTTTTTATTTGCTCCATTTTCTGTTTTTAATTTTCTATTTGTTATATACTTTTTGATGTACCTACCTGTGTATTTTTTCATAGATGTACGATTTTTGACATGTTATAAAATTAAGAGATAAAAATTATGCACAGCATATAATCGCCCAATGGGCATTTTTAAGGACATATGTATACATAGAAAATTTTATAAAAGAAAGTAGAAAGACACAATGGTATATAGAAGACTTAGTGGGAGTGGAAGCGGGAGAGAGGTGTTTAGAATTGATTCAGTGATTTTATGAAAAAAGACAACTTGTTATCAAAGAACTCAAGCCTGGTATGTTGTTGGTAGATATTTATTTATTTACTATACGGCACAAGTGCCTTTTACAATATAAAATGTTATAGTATAACGAGTTAGTTAGATATTCAAAAATTAAAAAAACAATACAAAAACAAGGATATAAAAAGAAAAATAACAATAAAAAAATATAAATACATGTATGTACACGTATGTCAGCATACAAAAGATATAAAAAGTCGGTTTATTATTTTAATTTTATTTTATTACCATAAACGGCAAATCTGCCTTTTACAAAAAATCATAATACTAACATATTTGGCTATTTTTTTTGTTTTTTAAAACTTCCTTATACACAAGAATTATAAAAAAAAGTCAAACCTAAAAATAATCGAAGATTTATATTTTAAAAAATAACCTAAAAATTATATAGCATATTCAGTAGAAATTTTAAACTATTCAAGAATAAATGTAAAAAACTAAATATTTTAATAAAATAAAAGTTACAAAACAAGAAAATCATAAATACTGTTTCATATAGTATAAAATGAGTTATTTCCAGATCATTAGTATAAATAGCTTTTACAAATTAATCGTAAAAATATAACAATAATAATATATTGTAATACATTTTTTTATAATATTTTTTTAATGAATAATCTAATAAATTTATTAAAAGAACTGTGGTCACGCAAGTAAGTAGAATTTTATAAATGTTTTTTTGCACATGAATAAATAGATAAAAAAAGTTATGGGTTTCTCACACCCTGCCTCGCCAGTATTCTTACATATTTTCCCCTCACTACTGAAGTGTTAATTTTTTTAAAATAAATATTTGCGTTTTTATGATTTACCCAAATATTTTAATTTTGGAGGCCATTTTGAAAAAAATATAAACATAACTTACTATTGCAAAATGGTAACCAACTTGAGATAGAGCGGAGTTCGAACCTCGGAGAAAAGTGTTTGTGATATCAGATAGTGTATTATATTTAAATCTGTATTTATTAAATTAATTAAACATGAAATGTTCGTAAATCTGACCCCTTTCGCTCCAGGCTACAATTACGCTGATGGAATACACTTGCCCCTTTATTAGGGGTGACTTGTAATCGTCACCGAAAGGGTTAAACACGCCTTTTGATGTATTATGTAAGTATATATTTATTTATATAGGTATATAAAATATTGATGTTTTTTTCGAGATATTTTTGAATGTTAAGGATCTGTGTGTGTGAATCGTGTTGTGGTCCCATGGCTAGTGTCTCGGACTTACGGATCTAAAGTCCGTGGTTCGAATACCACTCTATCCCAATTTGATTCCCACTTTTAAATAGTGAGTTATTCACAACTCGTTGAAACATAATAGCTCCAATTTTTATTTTTATCATAAAAAAAAGCTTAGCCTCTAAAATAGTTAAGTTAGCCTGCCAGGCAAGAGGTCTCGGATTCGATTCCCGACGAATATCTATTCAAAAGGGTGTTTTCACACTGAAATATTTTATGGTATCTGGAATTGTACCTGAAGCGTAAGACTGATAATCTTACCTTCATGTAACAACAAAAATGATCAGTATACGCTGCAATTGGTGTAATAATGAAGTGCCCCATGCACCATTAGGTGCGGAAATTAGGTGTTTATTACAGAAAAATATGAAGATGCTTTTGACAGATTACAATAGTGTTGTGACAGACTTTTATCTTTCGATTTTCAATATCGATTTTTCAATTTTTAATAATTTTCCGTCAGACGCAAACGGGGTGAATAAAAACGAGTTGTCATATTTACCACTAAACATCTTAATACTAAATATAAAATCGTTAAAGTAAAAAAAAACCAAGCATAAATCAAGATAAAAGAAAATAGTACGAAATAAAAAGTTATAATATGCATCCCACAATAATTAAAGCATGATAAAGATAATCACAATAATATCTATATACAGTTATAATTAAAGTAATAATTATATTATTTTATTTGTCGTATTGATGTGCCGTATATTTATTTTTAAAAAATATTGTTATGTTTCTGATCCTATATATTATTTGTAACATACTCGTTTGTCTGAGTCGACTAATTACTTGTCCTAACTCAACACAGAACTTTTAGTCCCATGGAGTGGAACATGTGTCAAAAAATGTGTAATAAACTATTCATAAGTGAATAAATAAATAACTCCTTTAACATTCTGGGTTGAACGCAATAATGCAGAAAGCACCAAACCATAGAAAAGTAAAACTGAGATAATAGCACATCTGTGAAAAGAGTGAATAATCAAATCTACATAACAGTTGAAATGTTTTTAAACTTGACAAATGATAAACAATAAAAACGTAAGTTTTTTTAAATAATCGGCGTGCATGCATGAGAAGACATATGAATGTAAAGGAAGCGAGGCCTGTATGCTAAGATAGAGCAATACGGCGTTCTATCCTCTCTGCCTACTCCTACGGGGATGGTGTGTTTGTTTTTTTTTCTAATTATAGCAAGAATTTAATTAGGTAATTGACCATTTTTAATAATTTTTAAAGTACCGTAAGATTTTTCTTGTGCTGTGGGTGTTTTCTACAAATTGAAAAATGGCGTTTTTGTGATCGACACTATTTTCAGAAGGTGATTATTACAGTTTTTTGTTTGAAAGTGCCCTGGCTGTTTTTAGCAGAACATGAAACTGACCTTATTGCATCCGATAACACCAATATTTCTTCTTTTTTATTGTGGACTGGCTGGTTTCTGCATAACTACGTTCAATTGTAGTATGGATCACATAATAATAACCGCTAGTAAAATAGTGATTGAATGTATTTTGGAAGTAAGGGGTGGTAGTGGGGATTAGCAGTGTGAGAAAAATAGAGTTAAGGTTACTGATTTGTGAACGTGGCTCGTTTTAAGGGAGTGAGTGAGTGTGTGGTTTATTTTATTTTCTTAAGTTTACTATTTTTAATTGGCTCATAAATAAGGTCGACGTCAAAATTATCGTCGGTTAAATGTAATAAATCGTATTGCGAACTCTTAAAAATGAACACGCACACTATTATTCGATATTGATATCGATCGATAGCTATTTTTTTCGGCGGCACGTCACTATTACGGCGACTACAACTATAAAGTACAGCGTTTATTTCCTACACTTGACTGTCAATATTTACAGAACTTCATGAGCGCGTAAACGTCAAAAGTATCTTCTTAAATTGCCTGTAGAATAGTAATGTTAAGGTATAGCTAGGAGTTCAAATTTTATTTTTACAACTATCTTCTAATATTAAATAATAAACATAACATAACATTTAAATAAGGTTCGGATTCGGTTTTGGCCGAAACTAAAACTTAAGCCGAAATCCGGTTTCGGCTAAAAATCTTGCTTCGGTCGATCACTAGCAATTGAAGCGTACCTGAATCGTTTTTGTTACATGAAAGATAAGCTGGTCAATTTTAAGGTCTTACGCATCATATTAATGAAATATTGCAGTGAAAGCACTCCCTTCACATACTCAAAAATTGGTACTATCGGTTTTACTTATACATATCAAGTAGCTTTATTTACGTATAATTTTGTGAATCGCAAGTTTAATTAAATTTTACTCTACTACTATCATTTTCCCTTTCACTGTGAGTTTGACAAATTATATGGAGGCCGTCAGATATTGTCATTTTTCCTCATGACCAAGTTGCAATGAGGATGTTCAGTGCTACGGGAAATTGGATATAAAAAACATTTTCTAACTCGCAGTAAAAAATAGAGCATTCAATTATATAGTAAGGCGAAGTTTAATGAAAATGTATAAAAAAATAAAAAATATTTCAATAAAAGCGAATTACATTGAACGACGTAACTTGTTCTTTCGAATCAACCAATAATAGAGAGCTGTGATAGATTTCCGTTTTATGGAAGCCAATTCACCAATCAACAGAACTTACCGAAGAGAACTTGAGACGTCACACGCGGAGTTATTACAAAATTTAAAAAATCGTTGCGCTGATAATACGAAACATAAAAATATTAGCCTACTTTACTAAGCCATTTTTTTTTAAAATATTTTTTTTATTTATTCATAAAAACAACAGCAATACAAAAAATTTACGCAACATTATAAAAAAAACATAATATAAATCCAAATCAGTTTTCTACATAAATACAATTATAAAAATCCAGTCCAGTTAGATATTAATGCATCATTTAAAAGTGCATATGTGCGAGTCTTTTTGTGTGAGGATGCGTTGGTAAGTGAATGGGGTGTGCTTTTGGTAGGTGTGTGAATATGTGTGTGAGTGTATATGGGTGTAAGGGTGAGTTTATGGACAGCGTGAGTGTGTGTTAGTTACGAGTGAATAGAAACATCTTAAATTTATAATGTAAAAATAAACAAATTATAAAGAAACAGTTTTTTTTTGAATAATAGTTTTTTCATTCTTATTTTAAAAGTGGGTTTAATGCAGTTAAATATATCTATGCTATTAAAAAATAAATTATAATTACGCGCTAAGCGAATCAGAGAAAAGTTCTGTGCATAGTTGGTGCGAACAGTTGGTACCTGGAAAAGAGATAGATTCGTGTGACGGGTGCGGTAGCCAGGTACGTTAAGGGCCAACTCAGAAACCAGAACAGGACTATAAAGACGTCCATTAAGAATGTCATGTGAAATTCTTATATTTATCCAATACCAAACGATGATCCTCAAAACTAAAACCGATATTTTTAGTCAATACTGCAAGGAATTGAACCCAGGACCTCAATAATGGTATGCGAACGCGCCAAATATCACACAACGAGACGGACATATCATTATTCGATTTTTTTTCAAGATTTTCACCTGAGATTATTCAAGTAACATTATTATTTATCTGTATGTATAATAATTTTAACTAGCGATTAAGATTTATTAAATTCAAGTTAATAAATAATACCTGATGTACAGTAGCCAAACGTCGTGCCATTACTCCACAAGGGAAACGAATTTATATAGGCACTTAAGAAAAAGTCCAATTAGTACCACCGGTAAAAATATAAGTAATTTTCCATAGAAAGGCCAATAATTGCGCAGAAGATTGCGCGTAGCTACCGAAATACGCATTAGGGTGTGCGCAGCGCGCTTATTAATATTATTATATTAAGCCGTCAGACATTTTATTTATTTATTTATTTTGACAGAAGCTCCTGTGCATTAAGGCAGAGATTGACTGAAACGTTGCAGCATGGATCACAAACAATTCATATGTGATCAAATAATTTATAGACTTTTTAAATATTTTGTAATTTTATTTTTTCGTGCGTTTTTTTCACGTTTGTACGCAGTGAATCAAACATGAAGTATACTTTAATTTCTCTTTGATGCTTAGTGTAATTTTTATTTTGTATGCCTTTATTAATTATTTAAACACTACATATTTAAAAAAAAAAAAAAAGAAATATTTGCTTTAATTTAATTTATCCAAATATTTCAATTTTAAATAAACAGAGACATCTCTCATTTATCGCACCGAGAGTGTTCAATATTTTGGAAGAGCGTATTAAGCTCTCAAGGACAAAAATAATTTTCAAGAAATGAGTTAAGGACTGGATTTTTCTTAGTAGTAAAAAATTCCTTGATGATTTTCCGAATGTTTGAGTTTTCTGTTTACCATTGATGTGCTATATACATGTTTTAAAAATAATAACAGTAAATGTTTTTGATCCTATATTCGTGGTGATATACTCATGTGTCTGTGTCAAATCAAAAAAAAAATGGTGGTCACTATTAGAAAATGTAAATCAAGTTGGGGTAGAGTGGGGTTCGAACCTCGGACCTCTGATCCATGTGTCCGCAACACTAGCCACGGGACCACAACCAGATTTACATACACAGTTTACATATGCATAAGGGTGGGCACGGAACACCATAGTGAGGAAACATTATCCTTAATGAAAAAAAATTAATAGATTAATTGTAGAAGAACAAATAGAATAGAATATTGCCTTAAGGAAATTTCTCCCTACCTACCCAAACCGTTGATTTTGATAAAATCAGTTGTATCTGTAGGTAAATTATAATATTTTAATTATAAAACCAAACATTGATTTCAAAACAAATATGAAGCGATATATTCTTCAAAATAAGGCGATGAGGATTATATTCAAAAGAAATATGTACGAGTATTATAATGTAGAAAGAACGCACAAAGAAATTTACTTGCTTACAGTTTAGCAGCAAATAAAATATAATGTAGCAAATTTTATACATAAAAAATTATAGAAGTCAATAAAATAAAAAATGAAAAATAATTTAACCAGCAATATCATACATATGAAACAAGGTATAAAAAAGGATGAGATTACAAAAGAGGAGAAAAACAGAGTATCAAAACTCATTGTACAAGGGATTGAAGCTGTACAATAAGTTACCTCAAGAGATAAAAGAAATTGAACAATTTAAAGTTAATTTAAAAATATATGTTCTTAAGAAATTTAAAAAAAAATTGTAATGTTAATAAAAGTTTATATAAGTTCTTAAGAAGTTATGAACTAACTTAAAAAAGCATTAATAAATATTTTTTTTAAAATTTAGAAATAAAACTTGACTAAATATCTACACTTTACTATGAATATAGGAGAGAGTAAAGAGGAAAGGAAAGAAGAAGGAGAAAAGAAAAACTCAAATATTCAGAAAGTGATATTTCATACGTCATTTGAATGTAAATAAAGAAGGAGCGTGTCTGACATTAGTGGGTAGATTATTCCACAATCAAGCAGCTACTACTGTGAAAGATAAGGCAAAAAAGTTAAATGGGTATTGAATGAATTCTCTCGTTACTAGAACGAAGAGATTTCAGATTTAAAAATAAATATTAAAAACACCTTTAATACCTAAACCCTAAGACATTTCCAGTAAAAATATAAATCAACGTACGCCTTTCTTTATTGTACAAAAAAAATTCTATGCATACTTCCAGAAATTGTCTTATAGAAAGGTTACATCTTCCGTACGCCAAATTTTTGGCGCACTTATCTCTCATAAGTGTTCCGTGCTTTGGGTTTTGTACAAATTAGGCGGACGATAAATAAAAAAATGTTGACGACGTCTGATTTCGCCGAAAACACTTTGCATTGGCCCGCGGTAATTTAATAATGTATGTGTAATGTGAACGGAAAGCTTTTTGGATCACTGAGCTTTTTATAGAAATGGAGGGGCAAGAGTATCCACCGGGTACGGTACTGGCTCAACCAGCGACAGGGTTGCCAACGTATTGTTACTATTATTTATTTTTATTTACTGTCGTTATAATCATTTGAGCCGGTTTATAAAAACCCGTTTGGGTTATCTATAAAAACTTACTATGTGTCTAAATTTATTGCAACAGAGAGAGAAAACATTATTGAGAAGGTAATATTGAAGTCTAGGCATTGGACATACTCAAAACATTTTTGAATTAACTACCTGGTAAAAGAAAAAGTATAAAAATTTGGAAAATTGTTTTCGGGCGTTCCCTAGTAAGTGAATTGGTTCAGCCGGATAAATCTCACCCACACGATAAAGGTTTCAGCTCTTATACTTCACAACAGTCAACAGATGGAAGAGTTGAGGATATGTGGATGTTCAAACATAGGCAGAATGGTGAATGTTACACGGTGTGTGTGAAGTGGCCATTTTAACCAGCCAATTTTCAACTTCATTTTCATTTTATTTATTTTATTTACGTTTACGTACATTACAAAAATATTACAATGCATACATAACACGAAAAAATTATAACTAAAATTTAAATATACAAAGATGGTAAAATAGAAATACCCAGAAATGATAGAAAAATGATGCTCTCTTCTCTGATTTTTTTTTCACTAATATGAAAAATGTCGATATCAGAAGAAATACGGTTGAGTAAAGACATTACTCTTCCTACTGGCATTACTATCAGCAGGTTGGTTCTGCAAGCAGGAAGATAAAACAGCTTAAGCTGCCTATGTCTAAGGTAGTCATCCCAGGTTATAAGCCCTGTAAATACCTAGACTTCTATATCCCTTCTCAAAAATGATTTCCCTCTTTGTTACGACAAATTCAAATATTAACAACTCCCTAGGGAGAAAAAAAAAATCTAGCCAGTCTCTAAGCATTTGGACATACTCAAAACATTGTTGGGTCACATGATGTTCTTTCCTATTAAATAATCAACCCGTTATTTTGACAGCCCTGAATTCCTTCGCACAATGAGTAAATCGAATTATCATTTCGTTTATTTATAACAATGGTTATTTCTGTTACTTTGTAAAGGAACAGGGCGCTGAAAGCTCACGAATTATTAGATTTTCTTCTACGTAATGCAATAACGCCTTTTTATTTCATGTCACAATACATAAATTCAACTATTTTACTTTGACAAACGTAACGCAAAACTTCCCGATTTTTTTAATACAATAATAAACTAACCATTTCTTTGTCCAAACGGATGAAGAATACAGTTCGGTGTGTGAAATAGAACCAGAACTTTGGACGAGTGTTTTTGAATCGATGGCTGCTCTCGGGTAAAAGTCTTGAATAAGGAAATCGAGTGGAAGTAAGTCCACCTTGTAATGTAGTATTTGGCGTGTTTGCTTACCATTCTTGAGGTTTCAGGATCGATTTCCGGCATAGTCAAAATGAAATATTTATTTTAATGCTAACGAAATATTTTACGGAGTACCGCAGGGCTCGAATTTGAGGCCCTTACTTTTTTGTTTGTTTTTAAACAATGTAAGTAGGTAAATGAAAACATAAGATTTTCTGATTTTTTCTTTTTTCTGATGATCTCAAATAACATTCTAATATTCTTTCTTTTAATGGTTGTACAATGATGCTACATATTGACGAAACTCTTAACTGGATTTAGGTCAGAAAACTAGATTTTAATAATCCTCATATATATAATTCCTCTGTACGTGTGATATCACCGTACTCCTTCTAAACGGTTTAACCAATTTACGTGCGGTTTTCAGAGAAATATAGATCTTTGCGCTGTGCGTGTTTGTAGATATAAAAATCTCTAATCGAATATGAAAAAAAGAAGTTAGGAGCATAAATGTTTTATTCATCGATCTACCAGAGTTGCATTCGAGGAGAATGCATTTGCAAAAAAATTGAAAGATGTTGTTTTTTTGTGTATAAAAAAAGTTTGTTTTTGAATGTTTACAAACATCATTTGTTTTTTGTGGATTTTAAACAGATTCTTTCCTTAAAATCCTTATAATTTCTAGCCATTTTTTTTTATTGGATTTTTGGTAACGCTAAAATAATATTAAATCCTTACATAAGTATACACCTTTGTTGGTGAGACGACCGGAGTTTGATGTTTGCAAAAACAACGTCTCTCGGGTCAGCTAGTATTAATATAAATATTTTGAATCGGGTTGTGGTCCCATGGCTAGTGCTGCGGACTCACCGATTAGAGGTCCAAGGTTCGATCCTCACTCTACACTAACTTGATTTCCATTTTATGATTATGATTTATTTTACAACTCGTTGAAAATGGCCGCAAAAATTCGAATATTTGAGTAAATTATAAGAACGCTAATATTTACTTTTTCAATATTAATTTTTTTTTATTGACAAGTGCATTGTGATGTGTTTCACTAGAAATAATTATACTTTTTATTAAAACTATAAGATGGCTGATGTTTTTTTAAAACAAAGGCAAGGTCTGTGGGTAGAAAGACATTTCATTTTTAATTTCAATAAAGGCTACTGGAAGAATACGTTAGATATTAAAAAAATATAAAATAAGTTAAAACATTTCAAACAACACATTTTTTTGTCAATAAAAATGAGAAAACAATAATAATAAAGTGTTTGCTGTTTATGAATGTTTTAATGAAAAAAATAAGCTATTTAAAACTGTTTTTTTTATTCAATGTTTCAACAAAAATTTCAATCAAAATATATTCAAATATTTTATTTTTTTATCATATTGTCCTTATGAAATGCATTGAACAGTTTTGGGTTGTGAAAAATAATTTTCTTTCTCTCAAATTAATGATTTATTTAAATTTGACTTGTCTTCTTTTTTTCTACGTCCGCTCCTAAGTGGAGCATGTGGACATCACCAGTTACCTCCAGGAGACCCTGTCGCCAGCCAGCACTGTCGCCTTCTCTTACGTCAATCCAGCGCCCCTTAGTTCCGCCGAATAAAGTCGAAAGATCGTCATCGACGGCCTTCCAGGACGACGTGAGTCCGCAGGTTTAAAGAAGAGGCAACTTGGGTTTAGGCTCTCTTGAGGCATGCGCAGCACGTGTCCAAGCCAGGTCCACCGCCGCATCCTCAAGACACTCGTTATAGGAGGTTGCTGCATTCGTTCTCGGACTTAACAACCTTATACCTAATATTCTCCTCAAGAACTTACTTTCTAAACTCAGAAGCTTTGTGTTCTGAGCTTTAGTAAGGCGCCAAGATTCGCACCCATATAAGATTCGTCATCATCATCATTCCCTTTCTGCACCTAATGGTGCATAGGGTACTGCATTGGTACACCAATCGCAGCGTATCTTGATCATTTTTGTTACATGAAGGTAAGATGATCAGTCGTACGCTTTAGGAACCAGTCCAGGGACTATGAAATATTCTGGTGTAAAAACAACCTTTTAAATAAATATTTCATATCAACCATGTCGGGAATTGAATCTAAAACCTCTCGCATGGTAGGCAAACGCGCAGACCATTACACCACGCCATATAAGATTACTGACATTATACAAGAGTTGAATAATCGGCATTTCGTTTTGACTGAGTATAGACTAGAGTTCCAGACAACACGCATCGTTTTAAAAATTTTACTCGGGGGACTCGATATTTTGTCGTTTTTGAAGATCCCGATGGACAAAATATTTAATTTTAAATGATCATATTCCTAAATATTTTTTTTTCTTAAATGTTTAGGTTAACTCGAAGATTGTAGTTGTCTTGATATTTTTTATTTATTAAGTGCAATTGCAACGCTGCACCGGTTACCCCTAAGGAAAGGATGAGTTAAAACCACATTCAGAACTAATATTTCATGTCGGGGTTGCCAGAAATTTGACCCTTGAATTTAAGCACGGTGAGCGTGCTTACTACTAAAGTAAACTTATCTCCACTCAATTTTTTTTTACTTTAGTGAAGCCACGTGCTGAAAATATTTGTTCGGGATTCTGCATCTATTTTTCTACACACATAACACAATCACATTCTCCAACTACCCGGACATAAACGACAGTTAACACGTATTTCGTTCTCCAACGGGTTCTTCTTCTCTGTTTAGACATCAGCTTAATGGGTCCCCGTTTTATCCCTTCTATAAGTGATCATCCTTGAACTCAATACAAACCCTTATTTTAAAACCAAAACAGTCTAAATAAACACAAGTAAATCAATGATTACATTTACTGAGAGTAGTATAAACACCATTATTCCACCGTTCTTGAAGCCCCCTATAAAACGATACTGCCTCTTCATCCCCTAATGATATTTTAGATTGCCTCCGCTGGGAATCGAACTCACGGTCTGTTGATTCACCGGCGCTGTAACCACTGGACCGAAAGGAAGACCACATGGTTTGTTAAGGTACTTGACGTCCCACTAAGCAGATTATTTACTTCGATCTTTGTAAAACTTTAGCCTTTTCTGAACTGATATATTTATTGAACTCTTGTGATGTCACACTAGTCTACATACGATATAAGACTTGATAATATATTTATTTTATGAATCAATTCTATGTAGTTGCATTTTTTGCAATCTTCAAATGGACATTTTCACATTGGATTTAGAAAGTAAAACTTGTGTAAATATGCTGTGTTTTAATACTAAAAATCCTAACTATAAGATATCTCAACTATACGAAGAATAATATTCGAATGAAAGTGGTACCAATACCACAAAAATCAGTTTAACTGTTAAAAAAGAGCACGAAAATAGAACTTACAACAAAGAAGACAGAGACGCTGTTCTGTAGCTGGTGTTAGTGTAAAGAGACAAAAACAAAACGAAAAATTCGTTCAAGCAGTCGGTTATTGGCAGAAAACAGGAGTGCAAGCTAGTTAAATGACCGATGTATTTATGATTTTTAATTTATTTGGCTATAACTGATATAAATTATATTATTATTTTTGTAAATAATGGAAACGGAATAATTTAACAAAATATCTCTATGTTTTTTATTCTAATGCCTGAACATCAGAATTTACCATATTTTGCTTGAGGTAATTTGATGTTCCGTCGCCACGTGTAAAGAAATTTTGTAGCGCAGTCTTTTTAGAGTTGAAAGCGAGTAAATTCTGTGAAGACTTCAAAGAATTGTCTTCCAAGAGTATCCTAGGGGTTCAGGATAGTTCAGAAGAATGATTTTGAAATTACAGAATTACACGAGAAGTACTTTGCATGTTTCGTATTTAAGATTATGAAGAATATTTGGGAATTTCATAAAGGATCATATTCTGTAATGAAAAGCATTTTGAAAAATTGGCATACAGTATAATTTGAAATTGAAAAGGCGATGTGTTTTATTATTAGATACTACATTTTTTAAATATTTCTTTTGTAAATATCATCTGTTTTTTAAAAATATTTATTTTAATTTCTTCTTCTTCTTGCGATGCCTTGTCAGGTTCCCCCGATGTTCGCGATCACTACAGAGAAAGCATCTTGGTTCTGAGCTACTCTTATATTCCGCAGCCAGGACAACTGCCTATTGGATATACTCGTTATAGTGATTCCTGTGAAAAGATGACAAGAGTGGTTTCCCGTTGCCTTCTCTGGTGGATTTTCCTGTCGGGGTTACCTTCCCTTAACTGGTTGGGTTTGGTTTTGAGGCGTCAGAAACTCGCCTTTCATCCTCTCTTTATCTGCTGTGATCACACCGTTATGAGTGTGATCCCATTGCCTAGGGTTCGCGACGTGGACGCTAACGAGTTTGACTAGTCAGAAGTGTTGCCGGTAGAATGCAGCTGGGCGTTCGCAGCATTTTATAGAATCAAACCTTCCAGCAAGATGCGACCCTACTGAGAAATCGATCCACTCATTATTTCAATTTATAAAACAAACAAAAAGCAGCGTCTTTTTAAAAGAACTCTAGGCGATGTAATTCAACTTTCGTGTGGCTATGATTATTATGATCATTGCAGACAACTTATACAGCGCCATTTTTGTAATGTAATACCTAAAGGGCACTGTCACATAAGTCTACATACATACGATAATATAAGACATAGTTAAATTAATATTGTAGTTTGTAGTGAACTCTTTCATTGGAATGAAATGATTGATTTGACTTACCGCAGTTTCGTTTTAAGGTTGCGTGTAATTAAATGAACGATTCCCTTACATTGTTCTGAGGTTTAATAGATAAAAGAAGAATACAAGATCATAAAAAAGCGATTAGATTAAGTACAACACTGAATGAATTAACGTTGCACAAATTTATTTTAAGTGGGTAATTTGAAAGTCTTAGAGAGGGCAAAACTTTAACGAACTGAAGTCAACGAGGGACGCGGAGATCCTGGCGTGCCTCGATCGCGCCAGCGTCAAGCAGTTTCAGCGTGCCTTGCGCGGTGTTGCTAGTAGTTAAAATGATGGCAGCGTCAGTGCGTGCCCATAATATAATATTAATATATTTTGATTAATTTGACTATGTATTTTTTATTGGCAAAACACGGGCATAGCTTATTTGAAAAAAATAATGACGTCGTGTTATGTCGTTTTGAATAGTCCTAAATTTGATTATTATTTTCCATAAATAAAAGAAAATGGATAATCAAACTGTTTGTACGTATTAGCCAACGATTAATATATTGAACTATTAAAAAGTTAGAAGTGAGGAGGCAAATTGCCGACTTAATGTGTCTGTACAATAAAATGAATTCCAATCTTGATTCATCATTTGCACAAAAATAGTCACTTTGAATGTTTTCACTAGGCGATTAACGGTGTGCAATACCTTTCACTAGCAGTATATAGTAACAATATAGCGCAGGATACTAAAATTGATGCATTTAGTAATAGTCCTCACAAATATAAAAATTCCTTGACTAAAAAAATTAAATCATTCCTATGGTATACACAACCCTTGTGTAAATATCAAAAACAGAGAGATGACTCACAGGCCTTTTTTTAAATTTTCTATTAATTAATTTTATAAAAGGTACAACTTTAAAAAAAATTCTATACATATTTATTTTCACACATCTAGTAAATGTTATCACTGTACTCTCCAAAAAGAGACTAACTCTTGTGCTTGGAGAGTGACTTACACTTTGTAGTTGTTTATTGTTTATTATAAAAATTTATATTATTTAAAATACGAGATAAAAAAAATTAAAAAAACATCGAATATATAAAAAAAAAACATAAAAAAATAATACATTCATACGAATTAAATTTTAATGTAGTTAACATATTACAACAGAGATAAAGAACATTTAAGAAAAGGTAATATAGAAGTCTAGGCATCTACAGGGCTTATGACCTGTCAATGGCTGGTTTAAGTGGCCACTTTACACACTGTGTAACATTCACCATTCTGCCTATATTTGAACATCTTTATTCCTTCAATTCTTTCATCTGTTGATGTTTGAGAAGTTAAAGAGCTGAAACCTTTATTTATGCAGGTGAGATTCATCTAAGTGAATTATTTCACCTACATACTAGGCAACGCCTGAAAATGTTATTTTTTCAATTTCTATACTTCTTCATATACCAGGTAATTTATTAACAATATTTTGAGTTTGTCCAATTTTTTGTAGACAAGGACTGGATTCAACTCCTTGGGGAGCTTTTTATATTAACATATTACAACAGAGATAAAGAACATTTAAGAAAATGTAATACAGAAGTCTAGGCAAATGTAGTTTTTACACGTGTTCAAAAAAGTTCTTTAGATTTACTTTAAATTTATTTATTGATATATTATTATCAATAGTTTTAAGTTCATTGGGAAGATTATTATAATTTTTTACACCTTTGAAGACAAATCTATTTTGACCATGACTTGTGTGGAATTTAGAAATTTTAATATTATTTGGGATCTGCGTGACTAATTCATCTCAAATTCTTTTACTTTTTCTTTTTTATATATTTGTATAATATATTTTTTTTACAAAGAGTGTCTACTGTATGAACCTTAAATATTTTATAAAGACCTTCCGTGTTGAATGTTGAGGGTTTCTTTAGCATTACTTTAATAATATTAATTATATAATTAATCTTTGTACTATTTTAAGAGGGTTTAATATGTTGGCGTATGAACCACCCCACCCTACAATACCATATTGTAACAAAGATTGTACAATTGCTCAAATAATTAAAAATAAATCAGATGAAGAATAGGAAATATGAAAAAAAAATATTTAGAATTATTTAATACCCTTATTAATTTCATATAATTTATTGTTAATTCTACCTTTAATTTTTTTGTAACTATTACTAATATAATTATTGTATACTACATAAAAATCAAAACAAATTCTTATTATGAGACTGTTTATAAATCACTTATACTTCTTCTTCTTGAGGTGCCTTGTCAGATCCCCCGACGTTGGCGATCACTACACCGAAAGCATCTCGGTCCTGCGCTACTCCGCAGCCAGGACAACTGCTTATTGTATGTATTCGCCATAGTGATTCCTGGGAAAAGATGACCAGAGTGGTATACTTACATTCAGTTCAATTCATCATCATCATTCCCTTTCCGCACCTAATGGTGCATAGTAACAATGCATTAATACACCAACCGCAGCGTATCTTGATCATTTTTGTTACATGAAGGTAAGATGATCAGTCTTACGCTTCAGGTGCCAGTCCAGGAACTATGAAATATTCTAGTGTGAAAACACCCTTTTTTTTATTTATTTACAATTTCAAAAAACCCGTCAGGGTTACATTAGAAAATTTAATATTGTCTAGTCATTTTATGTCTCGTCTAGTCTAGTTAGTTCAGTCATCATGTGCTTTTTCAGATTGATTTTAAATTTGTCTCCAGTAAAAATGTTCAAGTAGTAAGGTAGGTCGTTGTAGTGTTTAAGTCCAATATGTAGTATTTTTGACTGTCCTGTGTTTGTCTTTGCTTTTTCAATATGATTGTGTTGTTGTTGTCTGGTGTTTTATTTGTGTATGTCAGCATTTTTGACTAATATTATGTCGTCGTCTTGTATGTTTTAAATAAATATTTCATATCAATCATCTCGGGAATCGAAACCGAGACCTCTTGCATGGCCGGCTAACGCGCTGACCATTACACCACGGGGCTGAGTTTTATTAGGCCAACATAAATAACATACAAGATGTACTACTACCATCACGCCATTTTCCGTAAGGGTAGGCTGGGGAAACTGTCCGCCGCACACGTCTATCCTGGCATACATTTGTAGCTTCTTCCACATTCATACATGCCCTTCGGGTCTGCCTGCTTTTGACATGACCAGACTTAAGATTTTGGTTTATCCGATCATGTCACGTCTTTCTTGGTCGTCCTCGTCTCACATTGCCGTTCATTTTTACCATATAATCTTGTTTTACTATTCTTTTGTCATCCATTCGTTCTATATGACCAAACCATCTAAGAGACCCTTTCTTAATCTTGTCAATTATACCTGACTCAGATTTACACTCTCACATGATTTCATCATTCGTAACCCTGTCATACGTTAATTTCCCACGCATTCGTCTAAGAGATAATTATAATTATATCTGTTTGAAATTAAATTTTAATAAATTGCATAAATTACGTTTATTGTAAATGAAATTTCGGTGTTTTTAACATTTTCAATTTTTGTTTTGTCATTATTGGTATTTTTATGTAAATATATCATAATTGATGAAAGATGTTCAGTGTTGTTATAAAATAAAATATTTTTTACCCATAATTTAATAGTGTTTTTAAAATATCTCGAATTGTGCTAAATGTAACACGGTTTAACAGAACTGTTTGCAAAGGATTTTCAAGTAATACATAAATAGTTAAACTCTGTGTAAAATGAAATATTGTGGATGTCGTTTTATGAACTTATTCAACTTTTTTACTGCTACTACGACCGCCACACACTATCCCATCCTGGAATACATTCATAGCTTCTTCCACATTCATACATCATGTCATACATGCCTTTCGGTTCTGTCTGCTTTTGACATGACCAGACTTAAGATTTTGGTTTATCTGATCATGCCACGTCTTCATTGGTCGTCCTCATCTCACTTTATCGTTCATTTTTGCCATATATACTTCTTTTACCATTCTTTCGTCGTCCATTCGTTCTACGTGACCAAACCATCTCAGAGACCCTTTCTTAATCTTATCAATTATACTTGACTCAGATTTACCCTCTCGCCTGATTTCATCATTCGTAGCCTTGTCATACATTGATTTCTTTATTCGTTCGTTTATGCATTTCTACCGCGTTCACTCGGCTTTCATCCTTCCTCTGCCAGTTTCATGTTTCACTTCCATACATAAATGTTGGGACTAAAACTCCGTTGTGAACTGCCAGTTTAGCTTCGATTGACATATTTTTATTAGCAATTACTGTGCTTGGTGCTCCGTTCATTTTGTTCCCCGCATTCTACTCTTCTATCTCTTGAAAATATGCTTTCTTGTACATTCCACTTAATTGTACATCAGCGGACTTATTGCCGAATGGCCAAAAAATCAATCAAGCTACGTAGCTACAAATACGTTAAAATAAATTGAAACGATGACAAAAGTCACCCACCCCTTTTAAATTTGTTATTATTATGATTACGAGACAGATAAAGGGGTGAGAGGTAATGAAGCGTAGGCCATTACTTGATGCTGCATCACGCGACCAACTACGCCTATTCAGACATTTTTTTAAATAAATGCAGGTAAAAAATAAAAGAGTATATTTAGGTACCTTTTTTAAAACAGTAAACAAACCGCTGCAACATTAGAATAATTTATTTCTCAGCGTCTAGTCCGCCTCGTAGTCTGAAAGTCAGCGCGATTGCCTATTATTCGAGAGATCTCGGATTCGATTCCGAAAATGGCTGACATAAAATATTTATTTAACTCTTGTGTAGCTGTGATGTCACACTAGTCGATATAGGATACAATACTTTATAAACGTCTCTTATTTTTTAAAATGATAAACTCGTATTTTTTGTAATCTATAAATGGACATTTTCCCACCGGATTTGGAAAGTAAAATTTGTATAACTATGCCGGATGTTAAAACCAAAAATATTTATCCTTGCCACGCGAAGAATAAATGTCCGCTCATTCAGCTACACATCTGTATAAGAGAGAGCGCGAAGATAGAACTCATAACAAGGATGACAGAGACGCTGTTCTGTGGCGAGTGTTGTGTAAAACTGATTCAGACTTCAGTCGGTTGATGACAGTGATGGGGGACGCACGCGCGTAATATGAGCGGTGCATTTATGATTTTTAATTTATTTTGCTGTAACAAAGCTAAATTATATGTTTATTTGCAAAAAATATGAAAAAATAATTTTTAAACAGTGTCTTCATGTTTTTTTTATTATTCAAATGTCTGAACTTTGGAATATTTCATTTTAGTATACCTAAACTTACATTCTGACTAAACTAAAGTGATATATAATATTTCCAGATTTAAAATTGAGGGTATGATAGTCTAAAGAAGTGGGATTTTAGTTGGGATCTGAACTGACTGGAACTGTCAATGATTCGTAAGTTTGAAGGCAATTGGTTCCAGGCAGAGGGGCCGGCGGCGGCAAAAGCACGATCTCCAAATCTTGTGTTTGGGGAGCGCTTGATTTCGACAAGTTTTCCTCTTCCTGATTCAAATGCTGACCTAAGAGTAGATTTTTTTTACATGTATTTTCCCTAATGCAAAGGTCCGATAGGTATTTTGGAGCCATTTCATGAAGGGATTTGAATACTGTCCAGCAAAGCTTATATTTTATTCTCTCTGAGCTTTTTAACCAGTGCAAATCTCGAAGATGTGAGATGTGAGAATATTTTTTTACTCCCGTAATAAGCCTTGTTGCTGCATTGAAAACAGATTGAAGTTTATTTATTGATATTTTGGGAGATTTGCGTTTATTCCATTACAGTAATATTTAATTTTAGTAACACGGTGTTACATCACCGCGCGCAAAGGAATTATTTACCACAGTCTTTTAAGAGTTAAAAAATAAAAAATACACAAAAATAACTGAACTTCCTCAATACACAAACAGTAACACAAACTGTTTATTCACTTGTATAATCTAGTTACAAAAATTCATTACAATTATTAGATTAGATTTTTGCCTGAGAGAATCCATCAAGTCAAAAACAAATTCTCTTTCGTAACTCAAATAACTTCGCCTGTTTATCTGAGGCAGCTCTTCTAACCTCTATCGCAGCATGGGCTAACTGTTCGTTCTAGTAACGAAAGAACCCTTTCAATACCCATTCACCGCTTTATTTATTTTTTGCCTCCTCTTTCCCAGTAGTAGCTGCTTGATTATGAAATAATCAACCCACTAATGTCAAGGACGGCCCTTCTTCATTTACATTTAAATCACCTATGGAATGTCACTTCCTGACCATTTAGCAATCTCTTAATCTGTCTTCATTGGAGAAACGTCGAACTGAGATGGAACTAATATGCATTTTCAAAATACTAAATGCTATAAGTGATGTCCCATCTCTGTTGCAATCAATTTCTTTCCATGTTCCCAACCGTGTCACCAGAAGACAAAATCTGCTATTTATAAAATCTTCTAAAAGCAACTTTTGTTTTTATGCCACAATGTCCAAAATTTGTGGATTAGTCAATTCATCACACGACTTGGAATTCTTTGGGATAGATCTTCCGGCTTTTCGTTGATCTCTTCGCGACTAAACAGTGTGGGATAAAGTTGGATTGGCATTGTTTAGCTCGAAGTCTTTTGCCCTTGTTTGTCTTTGCTACATAGTTTTATGTTCTTTTTGTTCAAATTCTTGCAATAATGTTTCTTTACGTAACTGTTGTAATTGGCTTAGGCCGTATATTAAATAAAAAAATAAATTTAAGTTTTTTTCCTTCTCTCTTTACCCCGTTCTCTCTTCAGTGTATAGTGTAGATATTAATTCAATTTTCTCTTCTTTAAAGTAAACATGTTTATAAATAATTTGTTCTGCAATTAAATTATTAATAAACCAACAATATGTTCATCTACCACTGATTTTCTGAAATTGAACGGTTTGGGAAGGTAGGAAAAAATTGTCTTAAGGCAATATGCCCGCCTGGAGACTGGATTAAACTCCCTGGGGAGCTGTCAATATTAACACATTACAACAGAGATGAAGAACATTTTAGAGAAGGTAATATAGAATTCTAGGCATCTACAAGGCTTATGACCGGTCATTTACTGGTTTAAGTACTTCTTTTCTCTTTCCTCTTGCTTCCCTTTTCCCATTGAGTAATGCAATTGATTCAAAGTCATTTATACACAAATACATTTATTTCTATTCTTAAATATCTTAAGATTTTTTTATCTTTATTTTCTATTGAATATGTTCTTAACTTGAATTATAAAAATAAAATGGTTATTTTATTGATGGGTTGGAAGAAATTGCCATTTGGCAATAAGCCCGCTAATGTACAACTAACATTAAGTACAAAAAGTTGAATAAATAAAGTGTTTAAATAAATACATAAATAAATTAAATACTCTGCATCTTTACTGCAACACTTCAGTCGATTGTAAACATTTTGAATCTATTTTATATCTGTTAACTTCCATTAATAATTTAATTTCTTATTTTTGACTTATCGACGATTGATTCGATATTTTTTTCGATACATTACTTTTATTCAGCGCTCGAGTTTATTTGTTATAATCACGACCCAAACATACTGTAACAATAAAAAATGATGATTCTTCGGTCGATTAGGTAGCGAAATTCCTATCATTTGTACACGTGATTGGTTCATACTTTATCGAGTGTGATAATCATGAAAATAAATATATAAATGTACCTGGCGTGGTGCAGTTTTTCAATTGGCGCCAGTGAAACATTATTATTCTCAAAATATTATTTTTATTGTATACATTAAATATTTACAGCATTATTCTTTTTTACCTGCTTACAACTGTGAATTAGTATGGCAACACATTTTTTTTGGGTTTTTCTTAGGCTAAATTGAAATGTTTTACAATATTTACGTACGAGTACATCGTATCACAATATTTTGAGTTTGTCCAAATGTTTGCAGACAAAATATGGGATTTCTCCCCCTAGGGATCCATTTAGATCAGAGGTTCCCAAACTTTTTTGTGTCGGAGGCCCCTTGCCATGTTTTTCGGTTTTTGGTAGACCTCCGACTTACCTGATATTGATTTTTCATTAATTTCTAACTGTATTGAAGTTTAGTGTTAAAAACTTAAAGTTAAAACAAATGTAAAGTTTTGTACATTTATTTATTGAATTTAAATTAAAACTACTCAAAATAAAATTTTGTATCTGTTAAATAAAATAAACGTAACATAAAATAAACATAAAATAAACTAAGCAATAAGTAAATGTTTTAGTGGGAAGGATGAACCTAATGCTTTAATAATAAATTATAAACATTTGGCGTCAATTTCGTCACATTAAATATACATAAAGTCACAGAAAATTCTAGAACATCACAAAGCAAATGCATATATCCTCAACTTACACAATTTTATAAACATATATGATATTTTTTTTACTTCATAGGTACTTTTATAAATAATGTACATATCTTTATATTATAAGATAGTATAATGAAAGTAAATAGGTACTATCAGTGTATGTTGAGATCCACTAACGTGGACCCCCATTTTCATTTCATGGACCCCCAAACTTTTTTTTCGTTGACGTAGACCCCTTGCATGTTGTCATAGACCCCTGGGGGTCGATATAGACCACTTTGTAAATCACTGATTTAGATTGACAAATTACAACAGAGATGGAGAACATTTTAGCTAATGAATATGGAAGTCTAGGCATTACCAGCCCTGTAAATGCCTAGACTTTCATATCCCCTTTGCTTTAATGTTTTCCATCGCTGTTGTAATTTGTACATCATATAATTTTTATATTCTTGTAGGTAGTTATACGTAGGATTTTTTATTTAAAAAAAAAAATCTTTGCATTACAATAGGTATACACAAGTTACAAATACAAAAAAATATGAGGTACATTTAAACAAAAAAATAATTCTCAAAGGCATGGCCTGTGTGTGGGTAAACACTTTATTTACTTTAGTATAAATAAAGTCTACTGAAAGAATACGGTACCAAATGCTATATTTTATTTCTTACTTTATAAATTGTAAATATGTTTCATACTTGAAAAAGCCCTCCGGGCGTTTACGTGAATGAAATAAATAAATAATTCATTTCATTTTATTCTACATAACACCTATGGAAAATAAACAAAAATAATACAGGGAAATTTAAACACAGTAATTAATGATAAATAAAAAAAAACACTTTTTTTAATACAAACGATGTCTTACTTTGACATAACCATATTTCTTATAATCGCGTATATGTTGCGATTAGAGCACATATAAAGTATCCTATGCATCGTTAAGTAAGGATAGGGGAATGATTGTGAATAGAGTATTTTCACAAATCAGGAATAACGTTAAAAATATAATGTATATTTATAGCAGATTTTCACGATTCTAATGATATAACTATTAATGTATTCAAAACAAGTTTTCATTTATAATTTTCGAGTTTAAAAATAAGCTCATACAAAACGGCTCGCAGTTGGCTCACGTCATTTTGACGTCACGCGTTACGATTGCCGACTGCGCTTCTATTAAACATTGCGTACAAGTTTGGTGCCAAAACGATATACTTGCCGTTTGTCCCACAGGAAGCGAAATCTCATTTTTTGATAATTCAAAATATGCATATTTTAAAGCTTTAATTTATCCACCGTCTCACGAATATAATATTAAAACAGTTACCATCGCAATTTTTTGCTTATTTAAAAGCAAAAGTAAATAAAAAACGTAAAAATACCCTATTGTTAAACTGCGTTGCAAAATCGAGCCTATTTATAAATGTTATGGGGCAAATATTGCGCAATCAACTGTATATTATAGCGAAAGGGATGGTGTTTAACAGTACTATGGTGTTCTATTGAACCGTTTTGTACAATATATACTATTTAGTAAAATAAAAGCAGTGACATCTGTCCCATCATCAAGACAGATCAACTGTTATTGCACTTCAATGCGAATGATTGGCATTGTATTGTATAAAAAATACTTTTTTTTTGTTGTTTTAATTAGTTTTATTTAATTATCATATTACAACATAGATGAAAAACATTTTGAAGAAGGTAATATAAAAGTCTAGGCATCTACAGGGCTTATGACCTGTCATTGGCTAGTTAAAGTGGCCACTTTACACACTGTGTAACATTTACCATCCTGCCCATATTTAAACATCTATATTCCTTCAATTCTTTCATCCGTTGATGTTTGTTAAGTTAAAGATCTGAAACCTTTATATATGCGAGTGAGATTCATTTAATTGAATTATTTCACCTGCATACTAGGCAACGCCTGAATTTTTTTTTTCAATTTCTATACTTCTTCATGGTCCAGGTGGATTTATCAACTAATCAAATTGATAAGTAATTGCATTAATTAATTTTTCCCTTTCCGCGTCTAATGGTCTATAAGGCACTGCATCGGTAAATCAACCGCAGCATATCTTGATCATAAGATGATCAGTATTACGCTTCAAGAGCCAGTCCTGCGACTATGAAATATTCTGGTTTAAAAACACCTTCTCAATAAATATCTCATTTTAACTATATCAGGAATAGAATGAAAATGATTCCTGGACATCCCGAACGGGAGACGGATTTCCAAGTAACATCGAAGCGTCCCGAATTAAAAGCACGTTTGGATTTTACTAATATGCGCTCAGGGGTGCTATCTATTTATATACCTAGTTGGATAATACATAAAATCACCTCAAGGGCGCTGTACAATAAATAAATATTCCAGCATGTCTTGCAGCTACAGAGCGCATGGACGGTAAGAAATCTTACCTCCATTTACACATTTTTATAACTGCTAATCTGAATCTTCTAGAGAGTTCTTCGGAGGTAGAGAGTGGTAAATTTCTGGCCTTTTTATTTTTTCGTGCGACCACACTTTGCTTCATATACGACGACACTGATGATTAAATGTCAAATGACGTAAAGTAAACAGTTTCATAATTCGACGGTATAAAACTATTTAAAAATGGAAAAAAATAAAACAGTTTGTTCAATTCACCCTGATAAAGTTTTTTGAGTAATGCTTAAGTCACAATAATTTTCAAAATGAAAATTATTGAATTCGGTTTCTTGTATTTGTATTATTTTGTTCTTGAACTTTGCAACAATGGTGATTGGACTCATAAAGGTAATAAACCAAAATCAGTGATCGAACATCCCATTTCCAAGACAAAAAAACTTTTTTTTTCTCAAGTACCTTAGCCTTGTACATGACACGTAAGGCTACTAAATACAGGGGTCCAAATATATATAATTTTTTTTTTTTTTAAAAACCAGTGAAATTCAAATATGTGATTGCGCAGCAGGATTGTACGTCGCAAACCGTAAATATTTTGACATTTAATAGTAGGTGTTCACGGATGTTCCATTGTGATCGCTGATACGATAAACATATTAGCACGTCGATAGTTATTTGCGATTGAGCTACTGGACAGGTAAGCTTTTTTCCAAATGACCGTTAACGTCGGAAGGACATGGCATGACACGTGAAGAAGAAGAAATATGAATTAGGATAAATAATAAATTCCTATGGTTACATCACCCAATTCTGCCACCCAATTCCAGTAATAACAAAAGGAGCTATTGTAAGTGGACCCTTTTAGGGAGCATCCCTTCACTACAGTATACGAGACAGAAGCAAAAGGCTTTAATAATAGCCCACAGCGCGTGCGGCAATTTTACACATGCAATTTGTGTGATTACATAATTAATTTAAGTGCATTTCTATTTCGCATTACTGAACACATTTTATTTGTCAGACTCGCGGTTTGGTTTAAATATTTTTATTTTATTTTATTTTTATTTATTTTGGTTCACAAACAATCAACAATACATATGACATTGGTATAATTGTCACAAATTGTTATTTTAGATATTGTTCATCAATTGAAAATCAACTTCAGAATTTGTCAATTGAAATCCATGATTTAAAATATAATGTAATTGTAATAAGTGCGACAAAATAAGTTTAAAGGAAAGCTATACATATTTGGGTATATACATCAGGCGCGTTCTGTCCATAGATACTGTGGATGCGGCGCATCCCTTGAAATTTAAAAAATAATATGAATTTTGCAAAAAAACATTTTAAATACGAAATAAAACCTTCAAGTTTGTATTCCTAAAATTTTCACTGAGAACGAATCGGGTGCACGCGATTCAAACAATATCTTCTGTATAAATACCTAGCTACATACGCGTATTTCTAAAAATCAACTTAAGTACTGAATATCTATCTAATCTAATGTTTGTTGTATACGCGGGATGCTGCTTGTCGAGTTGCGTCTAGTTCCCATAGCATTAGTTCGGATTTTCGCGCATGCGCATGGTTCATAAGGTTTTAGATTTCTCTTTCGAGACTCTTGAGAGATAAGAAGCATCCAACTTGTATAATGCAAAGAAAAAACGACTTTAATAACGTTTATCATAAAGTTTGAAGTAGCGCATTATTGACACTTGGCCCAAATTTATGAACGATTGTCTCGGGTCTTGTTTTAGGTGTTTTGATGTTTGTATTGTTATCTCCTTTTCACACCTACGGGGACCGTCCTCGAAGACCATCGATGGCGATCTTTCAGCTTTGTCCGGCGGAAATAAGGGACGCGGAATTGACGTTGGAGGAAGCGAGAGTACTGGCTAACGACAAGGTCTTCCGGAAGCGTCTGGTGATGTCCACATGCTTCACTTAGGAGTGGAAAAAAAGAAGAAAATAAGAAAAATTACAGCTTCATCTCTAGACGCGCCTGTGCTCCGTCAATTTATTGATTGTCAACTATTAAATTTTAAATCCAATGGACAACTTTTATAGCATATTAAATAATTCAGAATATACCTGCTAAAATATGGAACATGATGGTTTTTTGTCAGCATCCTTACTGATAAAAGTCACCGGACGCGCCTGATATACATAGATTATAGGCTAAAATAGCTAAACTAACAGATAAACTCGGATATTTATCTTCTGTTTTCCAAAGACTAAAAAATTCTAACCAATGAGAAATTAAAAATGGTATATTACGCTATAACTTAATCTTCAATAACATATGGTATAATAGGGTGGAGAGGAGTCTTGGACGTGCATAGTCACTCAATAGAAATTGCACAAAAAAATATAATCAAGATAATTTACAAAAAACATAAAATATTTCAAATTATTATAAATTAAACGTAGAGAGTGGACTCCTTAGTTTTTGAAAATTATATTTATTTCAGTGCCTTAAATATGTTTACTTGAATAGGGAATTGTTTAGTTATAATTTAAATCGTATTAGTAATAGATCCGATAGTTTACTGTCAGTTCCAGGATGCAGAACTATGTTCGCAAAGAGGCACTCCTTACATGTTGGTCCAAGATCCTTCAATCTTCTAACTAAGGAACTACAAAACATTAAATCACTGGTACAGTTTAAAGTAGGTTCGAAGTCTTGGATTAGCATGGAAGGAACAGATAGAAACATTCTTCAAAAAAAATAAAAATAATAATAATTATTAAAATAAAAAATAAATACATACTGCAAATAAATCATGTTTTCGTAATATCAGCATATGTTATTTTGGTTTTTCTTTTCTTTTCCTTTTCTTTTCTTTTCATGGCAATGTCATACCATATTTATATGCTATAAACTTTTTGATAATTAAAATAGGAATGGCCCACGCTCAGACGCTGAAGTCTTTGTGGAAATTTTTTCCAATTTAAGTTAAAGCTTAATTTTAAGATGTATTTTTCTTAAGTTTCATTTTGTAATTATATTTCTATGTATATAATATATGTAAGGAAAAAGAAACAAATAAAAAGATATAAAAATAACACAGCATGCACAAATAAAGAAGAAAAACAGTCAAAAATAGATTTTTTTAAATTGGCTAACGTAATTGAATTCAATGATTATTTTACAAGTTATTACAATAAATATTTACTTATAGGTTATTAAAAGTTATTTTACCTAACTAACACAAGTGACTGTTTGATTTTATAAATTGCGTTACAGTTTTCCTATAGTTTAATGTATCGTTTAAGATATCAACATCAGCATTAATTTCCACATTATTATACAATCTTAACATACGTGATAATGCATTAAAATGCGCCGTATTGTTATTGAAGGTTGGAAGATAAAATGTTGTGGACGATCTCAATCGCCGACGGGTAACATTCAGGGGTACATTCTCTAAACAAAATGTATAATCAACATTACAATAAATTATTTTAAAGAGATATATCAAGTCTAAAGTCTCCTAAATTTTAATTTATCTAGACCAAAATGTTCTAGGCGCTGATCATAAGACTGAAGGGTCCGGCCCAGGTTACATTTAAATGTAAGGATACGAAGAATAGTCCTGTGGCTAGTGTCTCGGACTCACGGACCGAAAGTCCGCGTTTCGAATCCCACTCTACCCCAACTCGATTCCATTTTCTAATAGTTAGTTATTTACAACTCGTTGAAAATGGCCCTCAAAATTAAATATTTGGGTAAATCATAAGAACGCAAATATTTCTTTTAAAAAAAAAATGTGAGTTATGTATTGTGTATTTTATTTTATTTTGTCAATTTACTAAGCAACAATGACAGACAACTGAACTAACGTCTCCTTGGCGGTAAACAGATGGAAGAGTTGGGGAAATTTGGATCTTTAAACATTGGCAGAATGGTGAATGTTACACAGTGTGTAGTCACATAAACCGCCAATAACTTAAACCAACCAATGACAATCTGAATAACTTTCTAGGGAGGAAATCCAGCCAGTCTGCAAACATTTGAACATACTTAAAACATGGTTGAATTAACCAACTGGTATGAGAAGTAAAAAAATTGTAAAATCATTTTTAGGCATTGCCTAGTAGATGATTTGGTTCAGCCGGATGAGTCTCACCCACATGATACAGGTTTCAGCTTCTTTACTTCACAAAAGTCAACAGATGTAAAAGTTGAGAAAATGTGGACGTTTAAACATGAGTAGAATGGTGAATGTTACACAGTGTGTAAAATGGTCACTTTTTTTTTTTTGCACCACAACAGGCCAGGAGGCCTAATTACAGTGGTAAATTACATCACAGAGCACCCAGGCTTGAGAAAAATCATATTTTAATTTTTGTGTTCTCACCGGGAATCGAACCCGGAACCTTCCGTGCTTGAGTCAAGCGTCTTGACCACTACACCACGGAGGCCGCCACTTAAACCAGCCAACGACAGGTCATTGGCCCTGATAATGCCTAGATTTACATATTATCTCTCGAAAATGTTTTCCCTCTCTGTTGCAACAAATTGGCCTTTCCCTTACTGTCCTAAATACACCCGCGCGTTACGGTGCTGTGTAGTCACTACACATAAAAAAAATAAGACATTTAAAATCAAATGTAATAATTGTTACTCCCGGGAATGTTATTCAACGTATTGTACTTGTAAAATACTTTGTGTTATATAATTTATAAATAAATATTAAAAAATAAAAAAAAATAAAAAGGGAATGGCTTTAATTAGCCATAATTTAATTGAAAGATGATAATATTTCCAATCTTACTTCTGAACACATAAAAAAACATTGGGTATTGCTAAACTCGGGCGAAACGTGCACCCGCGCCAACTTCCCGAGAGCTACTAAGTAGCTTTTTAGTACTGGACTACGTGACTGACTGAGAGTATACTTTTGATGATATTTCTAAATTATCCCCGATTTCCTATAAAATGCTTTTTTTGTGCCTAATAAGTACTTATTATTAAATAACAAATTATTTCAGTCAATACGTAAATGTGTAATGGAGGAATTCTGAAAATCTAAACTCAATATTTAATTTATTTATAAATATATTATAGTTATTAGACGCAATGTGTACTATCTACACGTCGTTAGGGAGGGAGGGTTAAGATCCTTCGGACATTTTTACATTCACACTCGTTCGAAAATGTTGTAACAAGGAAAAACAATGGTCCGATTTTTCATTTTTAAAAACTAAAATAAATAAAATCAGTGCATTCTAATATTGTGATTAAGATAGTTTACTATGACGATTTCTTAAGCGTTTTGTGGAACAAGGCAATGAACACTGTCGTGAGATTAAAAAGCGAAATGCGGAAGATTTGACAGCCACCCCATTCATTGCCTCGCCTCGCTGCCAGCGAGGGTAGGTTGGTCGTTGTACGGTGTTCAGTGTTCAGTGTACAGGGAGGAAGACCAAGTGGGTGGGGGGTGGGTAGTTGGTAGTATTGTCACTGCTGGTTGTAGTAATTGTCAACCGGAGCAAGTGCGCGCCATTGTTCGCGCATTGCGTCATACGGCGACTGCACGATTCGTCGATTGATTCGTCAGTGATGAAATGAGACTGAGTAGACATTAATTTTATTGATAAAAATAAACTGTTTAATACTTTGTATCCCGGAGCCGTGTAAACACGTGATTATATAACCACGCGTTGTATCCCGGTCCCGTGTTTTCACGTGGTTTACCAGCTGTTCAAAAAAGTGCATTTTATTGACATCTGGTGACTTTTATTAGTACTTTTTCGCTGCTGGTAAACTACGTGAAAACACGGGACCGGGACACAACGCGTGGTTGTTATAATCATTTGTTTACACGGCTCCGGGATACAAAGTACAAAAAAGGAGTAAGACGCTGTAGGTATATGTGCGAACATTGTAATGTGGCTCTCCATAAAGGCCAATGTTGGCAATTTTTTTATACAAAAATGATATATCAAATTGTTTCAAATAAGTAAGAGAAGTAAGAATTGATTTAACTTAGTATTTTCATTACATTTACATTTTTTTTTTGCACCACAACAGGCCAGGAGGCCTAATTACAGTGGTGAATTACATCACAGAGCACCCAGACTTGAGAAAAATCACATTTTTAATTTTTGTGTTCTCACCGGGAATCAAACCCGGAACCTTCCGTGCGTGAGTCAAGCATCTTGACCACTACACCACATTTATTCATATTTATGACACGTTTAAAAAACCCTTCACAAAGCATGAAATTTTACAAAAATGGGCCAGGCACAGGGTAAATTCCATGTGTATTTAGCCGGTACTCAAAGTGTTAATTATAATCATGATCGAGTATTTTGTCAACAAACATTTAGACAAATTCAAATATTGTAATAAAACCAACTGATCCAAGAAGAAGTTGAAAAAATGGGAAAATTGTATTCAGGCGTTGCATAGTATGTGAAATAATTCAGTCAGGTGAATCTCTTTTATTTTTATTGTTGTTCACACAGTGCTATATCGGTTTAATAACAATGTCAAACAATAAAAAAACAAAAAAACACAAACCTAACACAGCACCAATTACGTACACAACACAATATTTAATACAATTTCTGACAAAGACAACAAAATGTGACAAGAGTTTGTTTAACGTGTGAATCTATTTGTGTGAATGTGGTGTTTGTTTTATTTTTTTTTTCAAAAACAGGCTTAATGTTTTTAATAGAGGCTAAATATCTATTCACAATAATAACTGTTTCAGCTCTTTTACTTCACTAAAATCGACAAATAAAAGAATTGAAGACATATGGATGTTCAAACATTGGCAAATTGGTGAATGTTACACAGTATGTAAAGTGGCCACTTAAACCAGCCAACGACAGGTCATAAGCCCTGTAAATGCCTTGACTTCCGTATTCTTCATTCCTGTTGTAATTTGTTAATAATGATAATTGTATCTCATTCAGTAAAAAGGCTAATAGCGCCGAGCTAATTTTACCTAGGGCCTTACTCGAAGACATTGTATAAAGTTACGCCTAGGCATAGAGTAAGAATACAGATGAGAACATCATTCTTATCATAGTAGTAGAATAAGAATAATATTCCAATTCTTATTCTACCACCATGCCTAGTCTAGCCTGGAATCGAACCCGCTGACCATTACACTACGAGGCCGACAGGGAAATATCACGTACTACAGATACTGGTAAAAATATATGAAATGGATTTAGAAAAATTAATTGTCTTTTCAAAATCAATGTGGATATTCTGGAAAAATGTTTTTATACATAACTTTAGAAAATAAATTATTAAAAAATATGTCTCTAAAAAAACGCGACATGTTTGGCCTTGATAAATGTGTCGTCAAGATTCGTGACGATGCTAATTTAAATTTTAACGGTCAAGTTCAAAATTTACACGAATCGTGACGAATTAGGGGCGTGGCCAACGCAATGGATTGTTTTCGTGGAAATTAAAAATTATAACTTTAAAACTATTTTTTATACTACCAATAAGTGGATTTTTTTTTACTCGACAGTATTTTACACTCTTATTTATTAAAATTTGCAAAAAATGTATTTTTACCCTATTACGGTGGTAAATTACAGCACAAAATAAACACCAAGGTTTAAGAAAAATCACATTAAATTTTTGTGTTCTCACCGGGGATCGAACTCGACACCTTCCGTGCGTAGATCAAGTATCTTAGCCATTACACATTGAAGGTAGCCAATTGAGACATGTTGATTTACAGTAATAAAAAAATATTTTAAAAATCAGTCCCGATTATTTGACGAACCGCTCTATATTAATAAGTGCGGGGTGATATTGAAATGTATTGTTGTGTGTCGCACAATCTATCGGGACTGATTTCGTAGGCCGTCATTACTAGCGCTGGGTTAGTACATATGACCAATTGCTCGTTTCGAACGAGAAAATAAATATTTTGACATGTTCGAGGGACCGGCAAATTGTCGACGTTTCGAACCACTGAGCTTGTTATCAATCTCAAAAATATATTTTAGTACAGCGTTTTTGTGGCTGAGCGGAAAAAAATACAGTTAATTTTAAGGATAATCCGCTAAACCTCCTTTAAAGATATAAAAAATACACCAATACACACAGACAATAAACACATAACAGAGACAAAGAACATTTTAGAGAAGGTAAAATATAGGTCTAGGCATCTACAGGGTTTATGACCTGTCATTGGCTGGTTTAAGTGGCCACCTTTACACACCGTGTAACATTCACCATTCTGCCCATTCTACCCATTTTTTAATTTTTTTAATTTAAATAATGTAAATATATATATTTATATATAAATACGTTTTTACATTTTTTAAATATTTAAATTGTTATATTTTGACTAAAACTAAAATCCCACCAAGCCACTTTCTGTAGCTTGTTGATGGAGATTATATTTATATTATTAAACATCTATATTTTTTTAATTCTTTCATCTGTTGATGTTTGTAAAGTTAAAGAGCTGAAACCTTTATTTAAGCGGTTGAGATTCATCTCATTGAATTATTTAACTTACATACTAGGCAACGCCAGAAAATTTTACTCTTTCAATTTCTGTTCTTCTTCATGAAACCAGGTGGATTTATCAACAATATTTTGAGTTTATCCAAATTTTTGTAGGCAAGGACTGGATTCAACTCCCTGGGGAGCAATATAACAATTAACATATCACAACAGAGATGAAGAACATTTTAGAGAAGGCAATATAGTATAGAGAAAGTAATATAGCATGTATAGGGCTTATGACCTGTCATTGGCTGGTTTAAGTGTCAAATTTACACACCGTGTAACAGTCACCATTCTGCCTATATTTGAACATCTATATTATTTCAATTATTTTCTGTTGATGTTTGTGAAGTTAAAAAGCTGACACCTTTATTTATGCTGGTGAAATTTATCTCATTGAATTATTTCACCTAGACTACTATATTACCTTCTCTAAAATATTTTTCATCTCTGTTGTAATATGTTAATAATCGTAGCTCCCCAGGGAGTTGAATCCAGTCCTTGTCTACGAAAATTTTGATAAACTCAAAATATTGTTGACACACAGACCAATTAGAAAAAAAAAATACTCGTATTTTTTTTGTAAATGGTGGGAATCAAACCCACGGCACCAGTTTCACAGTTGGCCCTCTAACTATTTGCGTCATGGCACCTGTCTGAGTGTGAAATAGAACCAGAGCCCTGAACGAGCGTTCTTGACTCGATGGCCTCCCAGGTAAAAATTCTAGAAAAAATAAATCGAGTGAATATAAGTCCGCCTCGTTTTGTAGCGGTTGGGACGATTGCCTACCATTTTTGATGTCTTGGTTTCAATCTCTGGAAAGATGGACGTGAAATATTTATTACCTTCATATCGTGAGCACCCATAGAAAACTGGCTATGTCGGAATTCTTGTTTGTTGGCAAATCAAGACTGACGTTTTTACATTAGCACAAATTAATTGTTTTGCTATTTAGTACACTTTTGATTTTAAGTTTCTTTTTGTCCAAAACCCCCCCTCTACCCGACATCCCGCCTGCGCGCATACGTGAAATGGCCGCCCAATGTTACCAGACCGTGAAAAATATACACAAAAATAAGATAATCTTGTGTTATATAAAATATTACTTTTTACCACAAAAAATATTTTACCGACTCGACTATAAAAAATACGGGCACTTTTATTAAGCAAGCGTAAAAAAAAAACATTGAATAATCATTTAGCAATTCATTAAATTAATACCATTGAATATTATATAAGGCTTATTAATAGAAATCAAGGTAAAAAATTTGAGTACCCTAGCAATACTAACAAAATGTCCACCTAATTTTATTCAACAATCTGACAGATGGTAAAACAACAGAATTCTTAAATAATATTATTCGTGAATTCGCTTCTTACACATGAAATGTGATCCTACCGTATTCCTTTTTAATGCCAACAGTATTTTAACACTTGCAAACGACACAAAACGGCGTAATTGAATTTCAATCGGCAGTTGTGTATTAAGCGACGTCTACAGCGTACCTAATGGCCAAAACGTAAAACTGCTCATTTATAAGTTGGTTGCGAATTATGTGGGTATGCATTGTTAACAATGATTATTGTCACAACTCAAAATCCTTTTTACCAACAACAACTGTTTACTTCTCACCTCAGTATTCTTTGATCATTCGCCACATTAAGACCTCGTGCAGTGAATCGCGTGTTGAATTTGTTGAACGTGTGCCGCATCACAGAATTTGTATCTACTAACCCCCAGTGTTCAGCTCCAAATCGAGAGCTTGTCTTAGTGCTGGTGCCGCTCGCAATTGACCAGTCGGACCACCGCAATTCCATCAAGAACGAACCAGGTTAGTGGCGTCCATTACTAATCCATATCATTCGTTGGGGTTGTGACCAATTGACACTGCATACTGCATATCGAGGATATTAATTTATTTCGTTAAAATTAAAATACAGTCCACTTCGCTCAATATTATCGAAGAAGCCCTAGAGCTTCGCCCCCGCTATTTCTCACCCCGCATCCGCATGGGAATTTATTTTCCCAACATAAGTCGTTTAGTCGGCTTCAGTGAGATGCGCGTACGTGGTTTCTGGACTATTATAATTTTATGCATCCAGCAAAAAATCTCAGAATTTGAAAAAGTTGACTTTTCCAGTTTTCTTTGTATGCCCACGATATAACAGTTGATCAGGATACTCTGCATTTGGTTTACAAGTACAGTGCCTTGTGCATCTCTGGGTGTGAAAAGGGGAATGATAATTACGTGTTTTACTTTCTGTTTTTTTATCGACAAAATATCCCCTTTTTGTGATTTCCAACAATTTTTATGATTGTTGCATGAATCAGTAATCAACCCTTCTTTATACTTTACGCAACTGTATGTTGGTATATATTACATACCACTAAATAATTGTATTCCTATGTATGTGTATGCACATACGTATATGCACAATATCAAGACATATATATAGACGTACTTTACAGGCACATTTCAGAGATTCACAAACTTTGGACACGAATTTGTAATAAGATTTAAAGGTATGCAGGTATTCCAGCAAAGGTTGACCTTTTTTTAAGGAAATATAAAATCTAGGCGTGGACGGAGATGATGACTTTTCTTTCGATTTAAGACAGAAATATGTTTATTTTATTTCATTATTTTTTTAGATCAAAAGAGAAACACAAGAATTTTTATTATTTACTCAAATATTTAAATTTTATGACCATTTCCATTTCCTAAAAGTCGCAAATAACTTTTGCTGGAAAATGGAAACCGAGTTGTGGTAGAGTGGGATTTGAACCTGGGACCGTTAGTCCGCGAGTCTACAATACTACCACGGGGCCACAGCCCGGTTTTTTATGTATATGTAATATTTCAAGATGTTCTAAACGAAGACAACTTATATAAATATGTACAACTTATTCAAAACATTTCGAAATATAATTAATGTCAAGAATTTTAAAGATTTATTTTGCATTGTGCCAATCAATTTTGGCGTACAGTACAATTAGATGGGGTAGTGCAAGTGACACAGCTTTAAATAGTGTATTTGTTGCACAAAAATCAATAGTTAAAATAATACTCAGAGTCCCGATACAGACATCTACTGAAGAAATATTTCACAAATCACAACTTATTATACGCTAAAACAATACTCTTTTACAGATTCAAAAGCTACGCTTACTCAAATGAAAGACATACCTAACCCCTTTAATACTTAAACACAAACATAACCACTAGATCCTCAACACAAAGACAACTTAAACAAATACAAATTAATAATACTTTCGGACAAAAGGATTTTACGTATTATTGCATTCAAATCTATATCCTACTTCCACTATCTATTAAAACAATTATTAGTAACGAAAAATGTTTAAAAAGGCTATATAAAATGGATAGTGCAGCTAGGTAAAAATAAAATGGATTGTCTCATTTGCCCAAATCAATATTGAATAAACTGCTCCACAAATATATAGCTTATGTTATGTTTTTGTTTTTTCAATGTGCGTTTTGTAATATAAATAATAGAGATGTACATTAATTAATTATAAACATAAATACGCAGTGTTTAAAACTGTCTGAACATTTGTCAATTATCTCTGTTTATTAATTCTTCTTTGTTTATTCTCAAATGTAAACATATTTTTTTTTCAAAGTATAATGTTGTGGCCGACGGGTCCCCAGTGGAATCACATTATTTTTATTATTAATCATAGTTTACAATGGAAAATAATATGGAAAAATAAATACGCTCACTTCTTAATTAAATTAAATTAATGAAAGTATTTACAAAAACTTCCAATAAAAGGAATTATGTGAGGTTGTTCAGTGCTACGGAAAATTGAATGTAGAAATTGTTTTCTTATACGCTGTAAAAATTTGAATAAATAATAAAATTTGGTACCGCGAAGTTTCTCGAAAATGAAAAAAAAAATAGTTTTAATAAAAACGAACTACTTTGAACGACGTCACTAATCCCTCCAAATCAACCGATGCTATGATAACAGAGATATAACTGACCAATCAACAGAACTCGAGACGTCACACGCGGAGTAATTTGAAAATTACAAAATTTATATGAAATCATAGCGATGATAATACAATTGTTTTTTTTTTTTTTTTTTTTGAATGTATATTTTGACCCCTGTATCTAGTAGCCTTACGTGTCATATACAAGGCTAAAGTACTCGGGAAAAAATCGTTTTTGTTTTTCTTGGAAATGGGATGTTCGATCACTGATTTTGGTTTATTACCTTTATGAGTCCAATCACCATTGTTGCAAAGTTCAAGAACAATGGCACGTGATAACTACTTTTAACTACAGTGTGGATATCTGTTAAGGATATTCCATCTTTCCTGCATTCTGCTTCAAGATTATGGCGTTGTAAACTGAAAAATGGGCACTGAAATAACAGATGTTCGATACTCTGTGAAGAAATATCATCGCATGAACAATAGTCATCATTCCTTAATTTAAAACTGTTAAGGTAACTTCTCATAGCTCCGTAATGCGCGGAAGAATGAAGCGCGGTAATGATCCTCTTAACGCTGCTGCGTATTTTTTTTATACAGCGTTTAGCAAAGCTAAGGTCTATTAACAAATAAAAATAATGAAAAAAAACTACTGAGAGTTTTATTCTAAAAAGTAACACAAATAATTCTAAGTAAGTATAAGGTTGGACTGGAACCTGAAGCGTAAGACAGATCATCTAACCTTAAAGTAACAAAAAATGATGAGGATACGCTGCGATAGGTGTACCAACACAGTACCCGATGCACCATTAGGTGTGGAAAGGGAATGATGATGATGAGGTAGTAAAAATTTAAGTGGTGTATGCAAATTTATCAACAAACAAGTTATTGCACAAAACATTTAAGTTTGTAAGTGAAAATTCTTGATGGAAGTTCATTGTAATTTATTATATAAATAAAAGAAGAGTGATATTTTAATCCACAAATTTGGAAAATCCAGTGACCGGTTTCATCGCTTTTGCGACATTTTCGAGACTGGTATCTTTATTAAGGAGTTCAATGTATTTATACAAAACAGAGGTAAGGATAGATAATTCAAAATCATATGAAAGTAAATAAAACAAAGTTATTTTAAAAATAAAATACTTAAACTCATTAAAATAGCATTATATCAACTCATTAGTTAACCCGAAAAAATATTGATAATGATCCTTAAGATAAAAATAACTTTATTTAATTTACTTTCATATGAATTACAATTATCTATCCTTACCTCTGTTTTGTATAAATACATTGAACTCCTTAATAAAGATACTAGTCTCGAAGATGTCGCGAAAGCGATGAAACCGGCCACTGGATATACCAAATTTGTGGATTTTAGTATCACTCATCTTTTATTTATATAATAAAAAATAAAATAAGTTATTGCCTATTAAATCAATCACGCCAGAAAAATACAGAATTATGTAGAGAAATATTTAAATAAAACTACCTAAAACATTATAAGCTTTTGTAGATATATATAAATATTTAAGTTTGACAATCTCTGGCAGGTGGGTTATTATGGTAAAGGGGTGGGGGTTTAATTTTACTAATGGACCGTGGCGAATAGGTGTTTGTAGATGTTATTTAGGTACGTAGTTAGGTACCATATATGTAAATGTATATATTATATATCTAGGTAGATATTTATTTTTTATAAAGTGCAGCGCTTCGTAAAAATAAATATTATTTTAATTCATCGTTTCTAAACTATATTTTGACTTTATCGAGTTGGATGGGCTTGAAGCCGAAATAAATATCTATTTATTGGGCCACTAATAATAACCATATGGCAAAAATATAATAAACACGTAAATATCTATCGCAAAATTGTAATGAGTACGTAAAAACTATATTAGCTATCACAAAATTGTGATTATCAAAAAAATTGTAATGAGCACGTAAGAACTATATTATCGCAAAATTGTAATGATTACCTACGTAAAAACTATATTACAACAAAATTATAATGAGTACCTACGTAAAAACTATATTATCATAGAATTGTAATGAGTACGTAAAAGCTATATTATCACAAAATTGTAATGAGTACCTACGTAAAAACTGTACTATCATAAAATTGTAATGAGTACGTAAAAATTATATTATCGCAAAATTGTAATGATTACCTACGTAAAAACTATATTATCATAGAATTGTAATGAGTACGTAAAAGCTATATTATCACAAAATTGTAATGAGTACGTAAAAGCTATATTATCACAAAATTGTAATGAGTACCTACGTAAAAACTGTAATATCATAAAATTGTAATGAGTACGTAAAAGCTATATTATTACAAAATTGTAATGAGTACCTACGTAAAAACTGTACTATTATAAAATTGTAATGAGTACGTAAACATTATATTACCTGTCACAAAAATGCAATGAGCACGTAAGAACCGTATTATCACAGAATTGTAATGAGCACGTAAGAACTATATTCTCACAAAATCGTAATGAGCAAGTCAGAACTTTATTATCAAAAAATTGTAATGAGTACGTAAGAACTATATTAGCGTCGTGGACTAACAGATCAGAGGTCCGAGATCAGACCGCGCTCGACTACAACTTGATACCCATTTTCTAAATAATAAATGTCAGCCTCGTGGTGTAGTGGTCAGCGCGTTTGCCTACCATACAAGAGGTCTCGGGTTCGATTGCCGACATAGTTAAGATGAAATATTTATTTAAAAAAGTGTTTTTACACTAGAATATTTCATAGTCCCTGAACTGTTATCTTACCTTCATGTAACAAAAATGATCGAGATTGCTGCAATTGGTGTACTAATGCAGTGCCATATGCACCATGAGGTGCGGAAAGGGAATGATGATGAAATAATAAAAATAAAACTCTTGAATATATTTTTTTTTTTAATTAATGAAATGAGTTTGTTCCAATGTTAAATAAATCATGTTTTTTTTATTACAGAAGCTTATGTTAAGTTGAATGGATATTTAACGGTATAAGTCCAATGAATAGTCGATTATTCGAATAAACTGTAGAATCCTTGTTTACAAGCAAATCTAAACATTTCAGTTATCACGTAAACACAATAATTCAAGGAGTTTAATATGTAATCAACAAACCAACCATCAGCCCGTTTCTCCACAGGAGTAAACAGTAAATATAATCATCATCGAAACGTCGGAACAAATCCAACACACACGGTATCACCCAAAAAAAGAACATATGAATAAAAAATATTTTTAAAAAAAACATGTTTTCGCAAAAATAATCAAATTACTTATATAAATTAAAATAAATATGCCGGCCTCGTGGAGTAATGGTCAGTGCGTTTGCTTCAGCGTGAGGTTTCGGGTTCGATTTCCGACATGGTTTGAAAGGGTGATTTCACACTAGAATATTGCATACTCCCGGGACTGGTACCCGAAGCGGAAGACTGATTATATTATCTTCATGTAACAAAAAAAAAATCGTGTTCCGCTGCGATTGGTGTACCAATGCAGTGCCCTATGCACCATTAGGTGCGGAAAGGTAATGATGATGATGAACCACTTGCCGAATTTTCTATGTCTAACGGTTTAGAGACGTGGATATCTCATCGTCAGGATACTCATTAAACTCACTTGCGAATCTCACTGTACACCTTTCACTTGATAACAGTGACCGTGAAAACCTTCGCAGCTATTTTTTTACAAAATTCATTTTAGGATAGAAACGTAGCTAAATTTTATTTATTTTAATACGAACTCCAGCCATATTTTTTCATACTTACCGAATTAAAAATATATACATAAAAACATCGTAGTTGTAACAAAAAATGCGGTTAGTTTAATCTTAAGAGGATTTGCTTTTACGACTTTTCAAGTTTGATTTATGTGTGAGATCATTTCTTCTTAAAATAACACCCATAACATGTGCTAGAGCTTCTTAAAAAGCTTGTAAAAATAACAGTATGCTCGCATATACATATGTGTGTATATTGGTACATCACCGATTACCATCAACAAGAAAATATTTCATTCACGCCACCTTAATTGAAACGAAAATAGATATAAATTTGTTGCAACAGAGGGAAAACATTTTTGAGGAAGGAGTTTGAAAGTCTAGGCATTCACAGGTCTTATGACCTGTCATTGGCTGGTTTAAGTGGCCATTTTTTTTGTATTTATTTTTATTTAAGAAGGTAAACCTTCACTAAACCGGCTTGTCAGCAGGTTTCTTATTTTTCCTTTACAAAGAAAAAAGTTAAAATTATATCAATTAATTTTTTTTTTTTTTTTTAACAAGAACGATAGAAGAAAGAGTGTTGTGCATAGTTAGTGCTACAGACCGGTTGATGAAATAAATATTTATTTCTTGTCACGCGAAAGGGGACATTAAAACTAATTTTGGAGAGTAGGTTTATATAGTCTACTTTATTATATATAATATTAATATTATCATTATTTCCCCTTTTACACCTAGTGGTGCATAGGCCACAACATTGAAACATTGCGCTGTAAAATATCAAAAATAAAGCAGTCAATCACATGAGATCTGTAAGAACCTAGACTACTCGTACATATCCCCTAGCTAATTCATGAAATAAAATGGTTTCTGTTAAGACAGAATGATGCTCTTAACGACCATTTCTAATTTAGTTCTGGAAATTTTATCTTTCGAATAATATTTCTGTTTCACCCTTTTGAACTTCCCGCCAAAACAGGCGCCACCATCGGTGGCTTTTTGATGTAAACTTAAGTGGTTTTCCCATGGCTTAAGTGGCTTTACTCCGGCTTTACCGGCGCGAACACCGTCACACGTGTCTACTATGACACGTGAATCGTAGAATATATGAAGCTACACTTGGCTCCCAGCAACAACCGCATACATCCACTTTAAAATATCATAATCACTCCCATATCTTTATTCGGTGGTGCATAGGGTGCTAGATTGGTGAACCAAATGCAGAATATTTCGATCGTCTATAGAAAAGAACCATCATAATAATTTATTTATTTATTAATTCATAGTTTTCTCCTACAAACTATAATTAATATTAAAAATAATGTGAACTCACTGGGGTTACCCGTGCCGAGGACACTTAACAATATACTTTTTTGAAATGTTTTTACATTTGAGAATAAACAAATAAGACTAACTTAATAAACAGAGATAATTAACAAAATATTCACACAGTTTTAAAAACTAGGTATAAATATACATATATTGGTGTGGGCGAATGAGACAATCCATTTTACTTCTACCTAGCTCCACTTTCCACTTTTTTTATAGACTTTTTAAACATTTTCTCGATACTAATTGTTTTAATAGATAGTGGAAGTAGGTTTTAGATTTTAATTGAATAATACTCGAAATCCCTTTGTCCGAAAGTGGTATTAGTTTGTATTTGTTTAAGTTGTCTTTGTGTCGGGGATCTAATGATTGTATTATTTGTTTGTGATGTATCGTAGGGATTATGTCTTTCATTTGAGTAAGAGTAGTTTTTGAATCTGTAAGTGAGTATTGTTTTAGCGTATAATTGTTTTGGTGTCATAAGTTGAGATTTGTAGAATATTTCTTCAGTAGATGTCTGTATCGGGACTCTGAGTATTAAAACTTATAATATTAGAAATCAAACAGTGATTTGAGTCTACTGAACACTTTTTTTATTTTTACAAATATAAACATATAAAAATAAAAACTTCGTGACAATTGTTTCGCCTTGTTAGGGCATTTTCAAACGAATGTAAAGATTATATGGATTGAATGTCCTTATATAGTTATATAATTCAAGGTACTTAAGAAGAAAATAAAAATAATCTTATGAACTATAGCATGTACATTAATCATAATTGAGGTAAAAACCAATGGTTAAGGGTGAGGCTAAGTGTTTAATAGGTAATGGGGAATTTAGGTATTTATATTTGAATTTCGGGAAAAATATAACAAAGTAAGTATTTATTGACATACAAGTATGTATTGTGAGATAATTAATGAAGCTTTATAGTTTTGTAAATCTAGATAACTGCTGTCGAAAAAATATCAATAATATTATAATAGGTTTCTGTTCATTTTAGATTTAAAACATGATTGAAATATTATGAGGTTTGATTTATAATATTATAAGTTTAAATATGGAGTTCTACAAAATAAACACCAAATCAATCAATCAATCAATCAACTCTGAGTATTATTTTAATTATGGATTTTTGTGCAACAAATACACTTATTAAAACTGTGTCACTCGCACTACCCCAACATTTTAAATAATCCCACTTCGCCTGTTTATCTGAGAGAGCTCTTCCAACCTTTATCACAACACTATATCGACTATATCTTCGTTCTAGTAACGAGAGAACCCTTTTATTACCCTTTCATAGCTCTAATTTTCTTGCCTCTTCTTTCACAGTAGTAGCTGCTCAATTGTTAGATAATCTACTCACTAATTTTTGAGACGCCCCTTCTTTATTTACATTTCAGTCAAGATTGAAATGTCGATATCTAAATATTTAAATTGTTCCTGTATCCTTTTTCTTTCATTCCTATCCCCTCTCCTCTCTTCATAGTATAGTGTTAATTTTTTATACATTTTTTTTTCCTTAATCTTTGTTTTTAATTTTTGTGTAAAATTGTAACATTTTTCAATATGTCCATGTACTTGTAATTTTCTCAAACTAAACGGTTTGGGTAGGTAGAAAGAAATTGCTTTAAGGCAATATGCCCGCCCTTGTATTTAGGTATATAAATTGTATATGTATATAAAGTCTTAAATATTAAATAAGTATTCTTTAAATATATAAAAACGAGGGTGAGTGCCGGGAACGGGGTGAACGTGCATTGAAATCAAATTTTGGTAAACAAATGTTTATCGCAAGAGGCAAAACTAGCAGTTCATAATGGAGTTCTAGTGCCAACTCTAATGTATGGGAGCGAAGTATAGAATTGGAAAAATAACGAGGAAAGTAGGTTAAATGCTGTCGAAATATGATCTCTCAGGCGAATGTGTGGTAAAACGATGAATGATAGGTGCACAAATGTCGAGATCCGTGAACTGTGTAAAGCTGAGACATGCATTATTGACAGAATAAAGAATGGGGTGCTGCGTTGGTTTGGACATGTAGAGCGAATGGACAGCGAAAGAACGACTAAAAGGATCTACGATGCGAATGTTGTCGACGAGGAAGACCGAGAAAGACATAGCCCGATCAAGTATATCACCTCTTCGTTCTTATTCTCTAGGCACTCTTTTAATACCCGTCCACAATTCCTCTTTCTTCTCTAACTCATATAGTGTCCATGCGGCTCGACTGTAGAATCTTCTCCCATCCACCATCAAAGATGTTACTACATTATCTCTGTTTAAATCACGTCGGAAGAAACATCTCCGTTCACTTCCTTAATCTCTCCTCCTTTCCTTTTTTCTCTTTCCTCCTTTTTCCTTTTTCCCATTGAGTAATAGTTTTAATTTAAGGTAATCTATAAAAATATACGTTAATTTCTATTTTTATATATCTTAAGCTTTTTTTTCTATTAAATGTGTTCTGTAACTTAAATTAAAAAAATAAAACTTTTATTTCATTGGTTTGAGCATTGGCAATGAGCCCGCCCATGTACAAATAACATTATGTACAAAAAGTCAAATAAATAAAAATCAAATACTTGAAGATGGACATGTCAAGAGTAGGAATAATCGACGTGCGTGCACGAGAAGACGTATGAATGTAGAGGAAGCAAGGTATGTAACGTTCTATTATTTTTGTCTACCCGCACGGGGAAACGGCGTGATGGTTTGTTTGTTCGTTTTTCAATTATTAGAATTAGATTAGAAAATTACTCATTTCGTAATTCGACGCCAACCGTCTCTTAGGCACGTTTAAGGCAAGTTCTAAATTAGCTGTACTCAGCCTTAACCTGATTTAATTAACAAATAAAACACTATTGAAAGGAATCCGATGTTTTTACTAGGAAGAGTCGTGTTTATTCGTGTACTTTGCTGCAGTAAGTGCACTTAAACGCATTTCCTTTTAACTAAATTGCATTTAGATGTCAAACAAAATTAACGCGCGCGAAGGACTTGAAAGCTTTTAAAGTCATTTATTTAGAGAAATGTTAAAAATCTAGAAATCAGAATGAAGGAAAGGCGATATCGGTCAAGGGAACACTTCTTAAATATGTATTGAATGCAATAATGAGTGACGTAAAAGAAGCATTAAAATGCAATTGGACTTGCAAAAAACTATAAAGTTTTTACACACCAGCGCCGTGATTACGAACGCTATTTTTATCAATATATTTTTATTTATTAATTTACACGCCCTACGGGCTTTTACATATATTAGAAATTACATTCAAGTGCAGCAGTGAAACATAAGTAGGCAAATTAAGTTAAAATTAAAGATAACATAAGAAAAACTAAAAGATACAATAATAAGTCAAAATAAATAAAAGTACCAACATAGGTATATGGAAATATAGAAAAGTATTTAACAAATTTACATATGAAAACATACACACCCTTACATAAACACACACATATGCATACATGTATGTATACATATATACATACACATACACATACATGCACATACATATACAAACATATAAGTTTATACATTATTATAGAGATACATGAGAAAAAAAATAGTAAATAAAGAACAATATTAAGAAATTTTATACAAATTAATTTATGGCCTTTTGAATACTTAACCTATATTTATATAAAGACAGACGAAATATATCAACTTCACCATACTCGTTACCTAGCCGGTGTAGTCTAGGTATTGGTGAATTGTAATAATAATTGTGACTGCCAGGAGATTCAAAAAATAACGTTAGCTGCTGAGTATTTCGAACAGGTAGCTGATAACACTAGTTAATTCCGGGACGTCGAATACACCATTTGCTATTTTATTTAAATTTAATAAATCATTTACAATTCTTCTTTTACAAAGAGTTAACATATTTAGTGTACATAATAAATTATCGTAATCAATATTTTCAGTGGGTATATTAAGTTTGTAATTGATGAATCTCAGGAATTTACGTTATACTCTCTCTAACTTTAAAATATGAACATTGTAATAGGGTGACAAAATTGTTGAATTGAATTCTAAATTACTTCTAACTAAGGCAGTAAATAGCACTTTGAGGGTAGTGGTGGAATTAAAATCCTTTACAGTTCGCTGCAAATATAGAAGACATTTCATCGCCATATTGGTGATGGTATCAATGTGAGGAATAAATGTCAATTTTTCGTCAAAAACTATCCCCAAATCCTTTATTTGTGTAACTCTTCCCAGATTGATATTATTAATGTTGTAATCGAATAATATGGGTTTTTTACTTCGAAATTATATATCGAAACAGTATAAACTAACATCGATATTTATGTACAAAAATGTGTATGGCTGCTACTTATTATGCTATGAATTCACCTATTTCAAGATTGCATAGTCTAGGGAAACAGATCAGTTGTATTGATATTTTTCACATTAGCCAAATGAAGTTTAAACTTGCTATTAAAGAAATAGTTCAGGATTTTGACTGGTGTTAAAGTATTTATGTTCATTTATAAAAAAAGAAAAATAAATGTACAAAGACTAGATATATGTTTTTTTTTTAGTTTTTGAAATTTAAATTTTTATATATTTTTTAAAATTTTTAATATTTAATTTTTTTAAAAGATTTTTCTTTTTTCTTTTTTTGAGTTGGACTCAGCAGCGAAACACGAGTCATTGATAAGAACCATTCTAAAAAAGCCTTTCGGATATCAGAGTGATTCTTTATTCAAGGAGTTTGCAGTACTTGATATTAGATTACTGAGGGCAGTGGTGGTCACTCGCATTAACAGAGATATACATCCATCAGTTGCCTATCATTGTGAGACTCGGAGTTCCAGTAACGATCTGATTTCCCGACAAATGGTTAGAACTTCTTTAGCGCAGAGGCAATACTCCTACATAGGACAAAAGCTATATGACATAATGCCAGAGCCATGGAAATGTTGCACGAACCACAAGCTTAAGAGGTTGCTGACTACTTTCCTCAGAGAAATTGGTCGCAGAGAGTCAAAGGGGTTGATGGTGGCCAACACATGTTTTAATTTAAATTGTTAATATATCTTTAATTTTTTTACTGATTTATTTTTTTAAGATCCTCGTGACTTTTTAATTTGTTTTTACTATGTATTAAAAAAAATGGTCTGTTTACACATTTTTTTAATAATATCTTTTACTTTATTTTTAACTGTGTTTTTTTCTCTTTCTATTCGGTATTTTGCTATGTTTTTTTTAAATATGCTTTTTTTCTATAAACATACATTTATTTTTTTACTAAGACTTCAAATATGTTTCTTATTTATTTATTTTTTATTTATTTATTTGACGGACTTACGCAGTCCATTCAAACGATGGTAAATACAATTTCTTATAATAAATACAGGCACTAATAAAATAAAATATAACTAAATAAAACTAAAGCTAGGACAAAAGAAATAAAAATTACTACCCCAAGACAAGATCTGGTCTATCTTAGTGATTTTTTAAATCTATAAAGACTTACGCCAAAAAAGTCCAGATCTTGTCTTGAGTTTACAATACGACACAATCGGGACTTTCGTATTATGTATTCTGTTTTTATTTCGCATTTTACATGTTTTTTACATTGTTTCTACATGTTTAAATATGTTTTCACTACATTTAGTAATTTGTTTTTACTATGTTTATGCTTAATTTTCTTACTACATTTTTACTATGTTTTTACTACATTTTTTACCATGTTTTTACTCCATTTTTTACTTTGTTTTTCACTTTGTCTACTATCTTTATAACTGTTTCTATATATTAATGACTGTTTTTTACATTTTTTAACTGTCTTAGAACGGAGTGAATAACCCTAGTTAGGCAGTCAAAGGAACTCTGTATAAATTATAATTTTGTGCATGTAATATAATATGATAATAAATATAAAAAAAACATTGCAAAATCTACAGCAAAAGTGAAATAGTTCTATAATACCAAATTATTATTAGGATATTAAATATAATGAAAATAATGAACTTTAACGACTACTTATTTTAGTCAATAGTGATTCAGAAAATATTATAAAATGGCGCAATTGATGTTGTCAAAATCAATTGGTTTAGCTTTAAAACGCCTTCAGGTGGGTGACAAACAAAGTTCAAACCGAGTCTGTTATATTGGGCCTCGGTTCAGTGCTTCTTTGACGAAGATATAAAACAATTGAAGGGAATTACTAACACTTCAACATTTAATTTCCGCTTCGGAGAGGTCTGTTGAGGGCCAACAGAGCGAACTAGAAATGCGACTGAAACTAAGGTTGCTCCACTCTCAATGTAAATATGCACATAATTTAAATAGCATTTAGACGGAAGTCATTGAAAACAATGACAAGAGAAGATTTTCATACGACCCGAGTCTGCTTCATATACATTAAAAAAAAATTATATACATATATAATTGTTTGTTTTAAAATATATATATATATACATGGCAGGGGGAACCGTGTATAGAAGCAATTATGCGCAGCTTACCATTATATTTGACTAACCATAATAATATTTTATTGTAACTTTATTTACAGAAAAACAAATTAATAATTTACATTTGTTTTAAAACATTTCCACCGTTTGTATTTTTATCCTAATATAAATATAAATTTTTATAAAGCGCGCACAGCGCCTGCGGTGAGCCAAGAAACTAGCCAATTATTCCAGCTTGTTTTTTCATACAAATAAGTATACTATATTTTGAATGTATTAACCCCGGTGCGGGTTTTTTCTCCTAGATTAAACTTGCAGATTACACAAATTATTTGAAGATTCTCGATTTGGAAAACAGTATTTCAAACGTTGTTTCTTAAGAACTATTTTTCTTTAAGATGGTACTTTTGACATAAGACCATAATTATTTTCATGCGTCATATTGCAGGACATAATGCGCTCTACGCGGCCGTTTTTAGCACTATTAATTACTAGAACAATGCGGCCAGTTGACATTTCAATTAAATACCTAATATTGACTGAATCGATAATGAAAGTGGTATTTCGATAGTCAGATGGCAGAAGGGACCAACTGTATTTTTGTCTGTGTTTTAGTTTTCAAAAGTTTTAATTAATATTGCAGTAAATACACGCAGCAAAAAAATTTAAAAAATCAGCGTCATTTAGAATGGTAATTTATTATTGAAAAGCAGTACTAAAATATTTTAGTTTGTTGATGAAAGTCTTGAAATTGAGACGTATTTCAGCTCTCCTGAACATTTTTGAAAATTACAGATGGTCCCTTCTGCCATCTGACTACCGATTTATTATTTATTTTTTAATGAATTATATATTTAAATAATGGAAAATATATCTATATAATATAATATATCACGAAGTTACATCGTTTGAGATGATTTCATGGATGAGAGTTGTTGTATCACACAGAACCACAGAAAAATATCAATTTATAGTAAATATTACTTACATTATATTATGTACCTCCTATGTAGGTACAAATATTTGATATTTTTTTATAGCTTACCTGTAAATAAAATCACCATTTGCCACTGATACATGGTATAAACAATTTGAGTACCGGCCGAATACACATAGAATTTACCCTGTGCCCGGCCCATTTTTGTGAAATTTCATGCTTTGTAAAGGGTTTGTTAAACGTGTCATAATTATAAAAACGTTAAATCAATTCTAACATCTCATATTTATTTGGAACAATTTAACCACTCATTTTTGTATGAACATAGTTTTGCCAACATTAGCCTTTATGGAGAGCCACATTGCAATGTTCGCACAAATACCTATAGCGTCTCACTCTTTTTTGTGCTTTGTATCCCGGAGCCGTGTAAACACATTATTTTAATAACCACGCACTGTGTCTCGGTCCCGTGTTTTCACGTAATTTACCAGCAGCGAAAAAGTACTGATAAAAGTCACTAGATGTCAATAAAATGCACTTTTTTGAAAAGTTGGTAATTCACGTGAAAACACGAGACCGGGACACGACGAGTGGTCATATAATCACGTGTTTACACGGCTCCAAGATACAAAGTGTTAAGAATAGTCCAGAAGGACCGTAGACAAAGAGGAACTGCAATTCTTGGTAACAAAGGTCTACGATGTATGCAAGGCAAGCGATTCCCTGATGAATGTCGATAAATCGAACGTGATGGTTTTTGAAAGAAATTAAAGTATGACTAAATGTGAAATCAACGTGAATGAGGTTATACTAAAACAATTAGTGGAATTTGTGAACCTGGGAAGCATGTTTACTAGGGATGAAATGACTGAGAAAGATATTGAAAGGAGGGTGAGCGCCGGGAACAGAGTGAACGGTGCACTTAAATCAACCTTGCTAAATAAATGATTGTGGCAAGAGGCAAAATCAGCAGTTCACAATGGATTCCTAGTCCCGATCCCGGTGTGGTGCGAAGTATGGACTCAGAAAAACAGGGATGAAAGTAGGCTGAACACTGTCGAAATACGATCTCTGAGGAAAATGTGTGGTAAAACTATGTACGATAGATGCACAAATGTTGAGATCCGTACATTATGCAGGGCTGAGGATAAGCACTATCGACAAAATGAAAAAAGGAGCTCTGCGTTGGTTTGGACATGTAGAGCGAATGGACAGCGGAAGAACGGCTAAAAATATTTACGATGCGAATGTTGATGGAAGCAGAAATGCCGGCGTGATGGTTTTGTTGTTGTTTTTGAGCGTAGAATCATATTTAAATACATCGAATTGTGTCCAAAAAAACTCCACTTTGCCCCACTTTTGCCGCGCGCATGCGTGAAGTCGCCGCGTAATGTTCTTAGATCACGAAAAATATAATCATAACATAAATGTAAGATTATATTTTTTTTAAATTACAAATTTGTTAATTTCTCTAAAATGTTATTGTACACGCGGAAACATTGATTGACACAACAGAGTAGATAAGTAAAGGGTCATTTAATAGGAGTAATTGAATTAATGAACTTGATATTTTTGTCATCTTAAATAATATTTGATGTCGGTCAAATGTTCACCACGGCTTTGTTTAATCCGACAGGTCCGATTTTCGTTGGTTCTGGTTCTTAAATGAGCAAAGTAGCCTAAACAATTTGACTACCCTGGCAACACAAACAAAATGTCCATTTTGTTTTCTTTGACAATCTAACAGATAAAAAAATAATCAAAGTTTTAAGTAATGCATGTGCTACTTACACATGCATTTGCTACTTACACGTGAAATGGGATCCCATCCTGTTTCTTTTTGATCCCGGCATAGTTGAATTCAAATCGAGAGTTCCATACTGAGCGATGTCTGCAAAAAAACTTATGGTCAAAACGTAGAAATACTCCTTAAGGAGTAGTTTAGTCGTCTTCTGTTTGGTGCGTTTATGCGGTTTCTGGACTATTCTTAATTCTTCACAATGCAATTTAATGCATTTTTTTTTGTATACAATCTACCGTAACGCTGAACTTCCTCATTGCCTTTAGGCAATGGGCCAGCCAATGTGCAAATAATAGAGCGAAATAAATATTTTTAAAGATATTTCCTTTACCGTAAAATATAATAAAAACACTTTTACAAATTCAGAAAAAGCCTCTTCAAGAGTTTTAGAAGATCGAACCAACATTTACCGAAAGGGGTGCTTACTTTTCATGACATAGCATATGGGGAGGATATGTTACTGTTATTCGCTACTGCTAAAGAAGCATAATATTTAATTCAGAAAATGTTTTACATTTTCATATAAACATGAGCATTAGGGTGAGCCGATATTTTTTTTTCGAATTTAGAAATGAAAGGGGTCTAAAAAGATGCCTTTTGAATTACTCAGAATGCAAAAAATATTTTTTTAAATATTCGATACTACTTTTGACCCTCAACCAGAGCTTGAAGTTTTCGAAAAAGTCGATTTTTTTCTCTAAGCCGGCTGTCATTTCGAAATTGAGTAAGTAAATCAGTCCAATGAAATTTTATAATGTGCATTAAATCTTATTAAATAAGCATCTAAGGGCGTGAGTTGCACTTCGTTTCGTAATAAATGGGTGGCATTGTTTTAATGGGCCATTGTTTTCGTCAATAGTAGTCAGGCGCTCGACGGAATCAGTTCCGCGGAGTGTAAACTTTTTGTATTTCGGTAGTTTTAAAGCGTGTTTGAATTTGTAATGTAATTAAATTATTTATTTACTGACCAAAAATAATTTTATCAATATAGATAATTAACAAAATGTTCAGACAGTGAGAAACTTCAAACCTCGGCTGAGGGCCAAAAGTAGTATGGAATATTTTTTTTAATAATTTTTACGTTCAATGTGATTTAAAATGCAACTTTTTAGACCCCTTTCACTTTGATGTCTAAAAAAAAAAAACCTCATACATCATCGGCCCACTATAATGAGCATCTTGCTCCATTAGAGAAGTAGCAATCTTATGCACAAACAAAAATCAATCTAATCTAATACCTATTACATATGTAAGCTCGTTGAAACCCCAAAACTGAAATATCTGGGCTGAAGAACGCAATTATTTATTTTATTAAATATAATGGTTAACATTATGAAGGGAATAAAGCTGTTTTCGAGATTGCGAAAATAGATCATCAATGGTTAGCTTTGCTGTATTTTTTGTCGCGTTCTTTTGATCCCTTCATTAAAAAAAAAGTCAAAAACATTGTAATTTGTTAATCTTAATGACTCCCGAGGGGTTGAAATCTAGTCTTTTGTCGTAGACATTTGGGCAAACTCAAATATTACGACAAAACTTATGTTAAGACCCAATGTATTTTAATTTCTTCATGGGGTCGATTATTTGGGATAGTTGCTGAATGTACATCTTGAGTGGTTTATGCTATGTATATGTGCCGCATGTAATTAATCGGGTTGTGGTCCCGTGGCTAGTGTCTCGGACTCACAGACCAAAGGTCCGTGGTTCGAATCCCACTCTACCCCAACTTGATTCCATTTTCTAATAGTGAGTTATTTACAACTCGTTGAAAATGGCCCTCAAAATTAAATATTTGGGTAAATCATAAGAACGCAAATATTGCTTTTTTAAAAAAAAAAAAAAAAATGTATATGTTTGTGTTTGTTTTATATGTGCGTTCATGTGTGTGCGTGGATGGCTCGGAGTGTACATTCGGTATTTTTATTTATTTTAATTTATTACCTCCATGGAAAACGCAAATGTCAACAATTATCCTTTTCTCACTTAAAATTCTTATTTATTTTTTATTTTTTGTCACATTTAATGTTTATATCTTTTTAATTTATGAAAACTTAATTGGTCTTTTTATGTTAAAAAATTGTTGATTTTAGTAATTATTTTGTATGACTGTATGTTTTCAAAATTAAAAAATAAATAAATTAAATAAATCATCATTATCATTTCCTTTCTGCATCTAATAGTGCATAGAGCACTGAATTGGTAACCCATCGCAGCGCATCTTGATCATTTTTTGCCAAATGAAATTAAGATGATCATTATTACGCTCCAGATACCAGTCTAGGGACAATGAAATATTGTAGTGTGAAATCACCCTTTTAAATGAATATTTCATATCAACCAAGTCGGGAATCGAACCCGAGACCTCTTGCATGGTATGCGTAAGAGACAAAATAAATAGTAGTGTTTCTAAGTCACAAAACGTAAGTACGCGACCTAGAACAGGTGGTAATATCTTAACTCCCAAATTAAAAACAACTACAGCACAACATCATTTTACTTACAGAGGAATATTTTTCTTCAATTAAAAAATAATAATATTAACAACGGTTTATTAACGAAAATTACAATTTTTTATCTACTACATACATAATAAGGTAATAGATTTCTCTGAATTAAGTCTGGTCTAGGTTAAAATAAAGGTTTCAGCTCTTTAACTTCACAAACATCAACAGATGAAAGAATTTAAGGAATATAGATGTTCGAATATGGGCAGAATGGTGAATGTTACACAGTGTATAAAATGGCCACTTAAACCAGCCATTGACAGGTCATAAGCCCTGTAAATGCCTAGACTTCTATATTATCTTATCTTAAATGTTTATCATCTCTGTTGTAATATGTTAATATAAACAGCTCCCCAGGAAGTTGATATCAGTCCTTGTCTACAAAAATTTTGACAAACTCAAAATGTTGTTGGATCAAAATTTGACAAGGGAGGGACTATCACTCCCTCTCACTTATGTTTACTATACTTCGTAGTCCTAACGCTCTTATATACCTCCGCGAAAATTTTCAACGCTTATCAGTTCATCCACGGAAAGATCCATGCTTGTTAAAAGTCCGAAAGATAAAATAGGAAATGAAGAAATTAGGAACAAAGCCAGAATAACGGATATCATGGATCGCGTTGCAGGACTGAAGTGGCAATGGGCAGGACATGGTGCCAGACAAGACCCCACAAGATGGACCCCTAAAATTTTAAGATGGAGACCTCGGAGGGACAAGCGAGGCGTCGGAAGACCTGAAAAAAGATGGTCCGACGACATAGCCGCTGTAGCGGGTAAAAATTGGCTGCAAGTAGCAACCGACCGAGAAAAATTGAAGAATATGGAAGAGGCCTATATCCAGCAGCGGAGAACAGAAGGCTGAAGAAGAAGAAGAAGAAAAAGAAGAATATCAGTTCATGGTGTACCTCTTCTCAAAGCACTCTCTTAATACCCACCCACAATTTTTCTTTCTTCTCTAACTTATATAGTATCCATGCGGATCGACTGTGGAATCATCTCCCATCCACTATTGGAGATGTTACTGGAGATCGTGCGTTTGCCGTGGCCGGCCCCTCTGCCTGGAACCAATTGCCTTCAAACTTACGAATCATCGACAGTCTCAGTCAGTTCAGATCCTAAGTAAAATCTCAATTCTTAAGTTTATCATACACCCTCAACTTTAAATCAGAAAATATAAAATATCACTTTAGCTTAGTTATGAATAGAATATAAATTGAAGTATACAATTGTAAAGCACCTTTGAGGTGATTTTTCACTAAAGTGGCGCTAAATAAATCAGCAAAATATTATTGTTATTATTATAACAGTATCTCTGTTTAAATCACGTCCAAAGAAACATCTCTCTTTTCTTTCTTAATCTCACCTCCTTTCCTTTTTCTTCTTTATTATTTATTCACACTGAGTAATGGTATTGAATTTATGGTAATTTATATATGGATACAACTTTTTCTATTTTTGTACATCTTTAGCTTTTTTATTTTTATTTTGTATTGAATATGTTTTGCGACTTGAATTACAAAAACAAAACCTTTATTTCATTTGCTGGTTGGAAGAAATTTTCATTTAACCATTCGCCCGCCTACGTACAATTAACATTATGTACAAAAGGTAAAATAAATATTTTTAAAGGTAAGCTACAATTGGGGTGCTAATTGAGTGTCTTATGCACCACTAGGTACGGATAGGAAAAATACTATTAGTACAATCATTTCTCAATAAAACTATCCGTACATTATGTAAGACTGAGACAAGCATTATCGACAAAATCAAGAAAGGAGCTCTGCGCTGGTTTGGACATGTAAAACGAATGGACTGCGGAAGAACGGCTAAGAATATTTACAATGTGAATTTTGATGGATGCAGAAATAAAGGAAGACCGAGAAAGACATGGCATGACCAAATCCAACAAAACTTAAAGATGGACATGTCAAAAGTCGGAATAATCGGCGCGCGTGCATGAGAAGATGTATGAATGTATAGGAAGCGAGATCTGTATGCAAAGATAGAGTGTTGTGGCGTTCTATCCTCTCTGCGTACCCTTACGGGGAAACGGCGTGATGGTTTGTTGTTGTTGTTGTTGTTGTTATAAAAGTAATTCTAGCTTGTATAAAATACTTGCATGCTTACATTGGAATGGAATTTAAGTTCGAAGATTCGTAACGCTTTATTATTCCCCATTCTATAACATTCATCAGCTTTCTTAAAAGCTCTGGTAAAAAGCTCCGATGACAAGTTGTGTGGTCTAGTGAAGCTGACGGCGCTAAAAGCTTTCTGGGTTCGAGCTTTGTAGACTGCTGTTCGCCATATTTTGTACATCACAGTGGTGGCCAACTAGATCCGACCAGAGGTCTACTTATCACTGTGCAGTGTCCGAGCGATCGACCAATCATCATTTTCCTAACCGCATCCAGGGGCGCATAAGGCACTGCATTGGAACTCCAATCACAGCGTATCCAGATCATTTTGTAACATAGAAGATAAGTCATACGCATATTGCCAGGATTCAAACCTTGGTCCTCAAGAGGCCCAAAACACTCATCAAGGATACTGGTTGTATTTCACCCCTAATATTGCATTTAAAATATTTTTTTTAGTTTATTTAGAAAAAATATATAGGTATGTAATATTACAAATACATACAAATTATTTATAAATGTAATACATATATTTACATTTACGTTTTCTATTACAGGGAGAGAAACAGGAACCAAGGAATGAAAAGGGATAAAAATATAAATTAATATTTTAAAAAAAAACATAAAAATACAGGGTTTAATGATGTTGTATCCCAATTCAGCACAGGACTCTTGGCCTCATAGAGTTAGGGATGTGTTTTTTTTTTGTAATATGCATCCCCATATAAATAAATAAATATATAAATTTTATTATTAATTAGTAAATATTTTCAGTATAATATGTAATTTAGAAAAAAAAAATATATACAGTGTTTTTAATAAAAAAGAATAACGAATATAAATAAACTTTTCACCTCTTTCTTAAATATTTATTTGTTTTACAGAAACAAACAGTCAACAATAATATAACGACATAAAAATAATACGGTTTAAAGACAGACCAGCATAGTTTCTAAATAAAAATCATACATTAAAATAAAATAAAATCACTTTGTTTTTATGTACCACTAAAATTTTTTTATAATTTGACAACCAACTAGTTTCGGCAATACTATGCCATGTTTAGGGTTAATTACAAACTAACATAACAAATATACATTTTTCACAGTGAAGGTAGAGTGGGCGTGGCTACGGGGGTAGAGAAGAGAGGGGGTTTGTGTGTGGATTTATATATGTTGTGAATATATATATCTCTGTGAAAAAAAATATAAGTGTTATGTTTATTTGTAATTAACCCTGAAGAAGGCATAGTATTACCGAACCTAGTTGGTTGTCAAATTATAAAAAATATAAGTGGTACATAAAAACAAAGTGATTTTATTTTATTTTTATATATTCAATAATAATGTTCCACAAAGTAAGTGCTTCAAACATCAAAAATAAAAATCATACATATAAAATTGTGGTACAACAAAATAGTGTATTTGTGTGTATTTGTATGAGTACGTGTTCATGTGTGTGTAAGCGTGAGCATCATTAAATATCAAGTGGGAGCTTATCGCAGCAAGAAAGAAAGTGTCTTAATTTATTTTTGAATAAATTTAGGGGCATGTTAAATATATCAATAAACGAAAAAAAGCATTATAGTTTGAGCAAGAACGATAGAGGAAAGAGTGGTGTACATAGTTAGTGCTACAGACTAGCAGATGGAATAAATACTTATTTCTTGCCACGTGAAAGGGAGCATTGGGATTAATTTTGGAGAGTAGGTTAAAAGAGTCAACTTTATTATTTAATGTTGGATTCCTAACTGCACTTTTTATAACTTCTTTCCCACCTGCTGACAAGCCTCCAAATAGAGGCTAAGCGGGTTATTCCTTTCAAAAACAAATAAAAAAGTATCACAAACTGTTTTTTTTTATTTTGAATATCTTAGAATCCTAGTTAGACAATCAAAGCAACTTTAAACAAATGTATAATTTTAGTAATATGATATGATAATAAATGAATAAATTATTAAATAAAAGAACAGATAAATTTTTGAAGGGGACTATTTTATTTCATCAATTAAAAAAAAATGACCATGGTATTTTAGTTTTGAATTGTTTTCTCGGTTGAATTGAAGTGCTAATAATTAAAAAGTGATCGGAAACTACCCTATTATGCTTTGTCACCCCGAAAATTATCCTGTCAGAGTAATCACTCGTCACCAGCCTTACAATTTCTCCTTTCTCTGTCTCCTGACTATTCTTGTCCACATGACAATTCCAATTAAACAAGGCGTTTACTCTTAAAAGTCCCATTTCATAATTAATATTTAAGCTAACATGTGTCCTGAATGACTTTTTGTCTTCCCGCTCTACCCTACTTTACCGTTTGTAAGGATATTGTCATTTTTTTCGACGAAAACAGATCAGGGGATAAAAATACACAATTTTATGTTGTCAAAAAAAAAATTGTCCGAGTTTGTTCAAATTTTTGTAAACAAGGACATAATTTCAGCCTCTGGGGAGTTGTTAAGATAAACATATTATAACACCGAAGGAAAACATTTTTAGAGAAGAGGATATGAAAGTCTAGGCATTTAAATGGGTAATGACATGTCATTGGCTGGTTTGAGTGGCCATTTTACACACTGTGTCAAATTCACCATTTATCCTTAGTTAAGAACCGCATTTCTTCAATTCTTCTGTCTGTTGATTTTTGTTAAGTAAAACAGCTAAAACCTTGAAAGTTTGCCCCGTTAATTTTGTTACAAATATTTAAGATCCGCTGCATTAATTTTACAGTGCTCTTTTCACAATTAGGTGCGGTTAAGGGTTGGATGATGACAATCTTTATATTCATGTACTTAAGCTATTTCTAAATTAAATAAAAGGGAATAAAATATGTTTTGTAATTTGTGGTTTACATCATTTGTAAAAATTGTATAGTACAGTTAAAAAGTAATAAAACATAAGATACATATTAAGTTGATAAAATTTAAATAAATATTATAAATTATGATGTACACTTATACACATTATGAAGTTATGTTGTAAACGTTAGTATAAATAAATTAAATTTTACATTTTCACAAAAATATTAAATTTTAGGTTTATTGGTTATTTTTACCTATTATCTATGTAGAACAAAATGAGTATGAGTATTTTAAACCAATATAGATAATAAGTATAATTGTTTGTAAGTAAATGGTCTGGTGGTCTTTTTTTGGTATCAAACTAATATTTTTTTATTCATAAATTTCATAAAAAGTACATGTTTTTGTAAAATTCTAAACATATCTACTTTTACACATCTAGTAAATGTTATCACTGTAACTCTTCAAAAAAAGAGACTAGCTCTTGTGCTTGGAGAGTAACTTACACTGTTTTAGTTGTTTATTAATAAGAGTTTATTTAATTTTAAATACGAGTACATGAAAAGAAAAATAAGAAGATAGGATTTATAAAGAAAAAACATAAAACAATAATACATTCATATTAATTAAAATTTAATGTTGTTTTTACACGAGTTCAAAAATTTTCTTTAGATTAACTTTACATTTATTTATTGATGTATTAGTTCATTAGTTATATTTATTCTTTCCTTTTTTTTGCATATTAATCTAAATAAAGACATATTTTCCCAAGAGTTAAAGGGGTAAGGGGTGGCTTTTGAAAACCGGAAATATATAGTTGAAAATATAAAAGTCCCTATTTTTTATCAATATTCCTACAGAGATGATGTAGAATTTTTTCAAATTCAGGATTATCGATATTCGAGCGTTTACAGGGCTTATGACCTGTCATTGGCTGGGTTGAGTGGCCACTTTACGTACAACATTGATTTGAAAAAATTCTACATCATCTCTGTAGGAATATTGATAAAAAATATATAAAATATATACTTCCCCTCGGGAGAAATCCAGATTTGTGTATGTACAAAAATACACATACCAAAAAAATAATGTTGTATAAAAGTCCCTGTTTGCTTAAAAAGATGAGTATGAATCGTGTATACTGCCGGAGACTAAAATGCAGGTAACGATCAATAAAAATACAGATGCTTGGTGTGAGACAGAATAAGAAATGAAGAAATAAGGAGCCACACCGGAGTCGTGGATATCACTGATCGTGCAGCAAAATTAAAATGGCAGTGGGCAGGACACTCGACGAGGCAAAATTATGTTATCTTGAATCAAAGTTGGCAAAGATAACTAGACAGCGGAGTTGGCAAGAAGAATGAGCCTATGTTGGGCTGTTTTCAGCAAGTTAAACCATATTTAAAAAAATAAACAAGTCCCAGTATGCTTAAAATGCAAGTCTATGAATCTTGTATATTGCCAGTGATAACATTCGGATTAGAAACCATGTATGTGAAACAAAAAGTAGCTATTAACTAAAATGCACGCAACGATCCATGGAAAGACAGATGCTCGGTGTATGTCTAAGAGACAGAATAAGAAATGAAGATATAAGCGCCAAACTGGAGTCGTGGATATCATGGATCGTGCAGCAACATAAAATGGCAGTGGGCAGGACACTCGACGAGGCAAAATTATGGCTGGTGGACACCCAGAATAAAAAAGTAAAGACCATGGACAAATAAAATAAGTGCTGAAAGGCCACATAATAGATACGTGGATCGAAGACATTGCCTGGATAGCCGGTAAAACATGAATAATGAAAGCGTGTGATAGAAAGGAACAAAGACATTGAAAGTGGATACATTGGAGAGGCCTATATCGAATAGTGGAAAGACTAAGGCTTAAGGAGAAGAAAAAATAAATATAATAAATCATTTTAAGACTGTGTACTTTACTTCATGTAATTAAATTTGTATACTTTACTTTATACACAGTGCAAAATACCATGCTACATAATCATCATCATTATTCCCTTTTTGCATATAATGGTGCGTAGGGCACTTCATTGGTACACTAATCGTAGCGTATTGTGATAATTTTAGTTACATGAAGATAAAATGATCGGTCCTACCCTTCAGGTACAAGTCCAGTGACTATAAAATTTTCTAGTGTAAAAACACCCTTTTCAATAAATATTTATACCAATTATGTCAGAAACCGAACATAAGACCTCTTGCATGGTGCGCAAACGCGATGACTATTAACACGTAAGGCTGATAAAACCATGTTACATGTGAATGTAAAAAAAATACAATGTAAAAGGTACTTGTATCGTGAAATTTAAAAAAAAAAACAATAATGAAATAATCGTTATGCCCCTCAACTGAACCTTTACTATAGTGCGTAGGGGAGTTTGGACCATTGTTTGACATTTCCTTGTTTTATTTTTATTCAATGTTTGTTTACATTACGCCGGATCCGTTTGATGTGCAATTTACTAGAAAGTCGCTCAATTTTACTGTGGGGGCGTATGTCCCATTTTAGATCGAAAATTTATACCATCAATCGTTGTAAGCTATTTTAAACTAAGAGGCCTCGTGCCAACTTTCCATCAACATTACCTCATCTACACCGAATGGTGCATAAGGCACCCATTATTATAGTTAGATAATTTGAATCATCATCATCATTTTTGTTGTACAAAGATAAGACGATCTGTCTTACGCGTCAGATACCAGTCCTGGGACTTTAAAATATTCTAGTGTGAAAACACAATTTAAAAATAAATATTTTACATCAACCATGTCGGGAATCGAACCCGAGACCTCTTACATGGTCGGCAAACGCACTGACCATTGCACCACAAGGCCGAATTTAAATCACGTCTGAAAATCGGGTTGTGGTCCTGTGGCTAGTGTCTCGGACTCACGGACCAAAGGTCTGTGGTTCGAATCCCACTCGACCCCAACTTGATTCCCATTTTCTAAGAGTGAGTTATTTACAACTCATTGAAAATGGCCCTCAAAATTAAATATTTGGGTAAATCATAAGAACGCAAATATTTCTGTTCTCAAAAAAAAAAAAACATCTCCTTTATCTTCCTTAATCTCTCCTGCTTTCTCTATACTCTTTATTCCCTTTTCCCATTGCGAAATTGTTTTGATTTAAGTTAATTTATATACTAATACAATTATTTGTATTTTTGTATGTCTTAAGCTTTTTCATTTATATTTTCCGTTGAATATGTTTATGTTTACCAACCTGAATTATAAAAATGCATTTTTTTATTTTATTGGTTGGTTGAAAGAAATTGCCATTTGACAACAAACCGTGAACGAAACTAAGTATAAGACAAAAAAATATGTTTTAAGACGTTATTTTTTACAATCAAATGGATCAATAAGGGGAAAGTTCAAATTATATTCACGAGTAAACCGTTTACGTGGAGAGTTCAGGGCATAGTTCGTACGAACTGCTGGCACATGAAATCGACGTGTGACGGGTGCGGTAGCGTCCACTAAGTATGTCATGAAGCACCCCCATGTCTAATTGTAGACGGCGATCTTCTACAGTAAGCAAGTGGTGCTTTTTGTGATAGATAGAGATGAAAAACAATCATTTTTGAAACAGAAGTGGTGACATAAAAAGATAATAAAGAACTTTCAAAATCAATAAAATAAAATAACAGTTCAAACAAGAACATGAGTTGGTATCTATCAGCTATCACCATCCTCTCAGACTCTCCGAAGGAAAGCAGTCAACAACCTTTTTAACTCGAGGCTCTTACAACACTTCCACGGTACTGGGATTATTTAATATGTGTCCTCTGTGAGAGTATTGTCTCTGTGCCAAAGAAGTTCGAATCATTTGTCCAGAAATCAGATCGCTCTTGGAACTCCGAGTCTTATAATGATGTGAAACTGACGGGTGTGCACGGGGGCGTCTCCGTTAGCATGAGTGTCCACCAGAGCCTTCAGTAAATATATTTGTCTGATATCAAACTCGGTATACGAGACGCAGTTTAAATGCTCCAAATACTCCCGTCGGGGGCGCCCTCTGTGATTTCTCCCTTCAGCCATTCCGTCTATTATGTCATGCAGGAGACCCTCATGGTGTATAATGTGGCCGATTCATTGGGCTCGCCTCTTTGAGATAGTTTTGATAAGGTGCCTCCCTTCTACGATTCAGCTAAAAACCTCGTCATGAGTCATTAGTGATGTGGTCTCTCCAGGAAATTCCTAATAGTTTTCTGTAGCGTCACATCTTAAAGGCCTCTAGTTTTTTAAAATCTTTTTCGGTAAGGCATCATGTCTCACAACCGTACATCAATATGCTTTATACATATGTCTTGGCAAGCTGCTTGCGGAGTTTTAAGTTTATATTCTTTGACAATGTTTGATTATGTCCAAATGCTTGCAGACTGGCTGGATTTCCTCCCTAGGGAGTTGTTCATATTTAAATTTATTTCAACAGAGAGGGAAAACATTTTTGAGAAGGGAATTTGGAAGTCTAGGCATTTACAGGGCTTATGACCTGTCATTGGCTGGTTTAAGTGGCCACTACACGCTGTGTAACATTCACCATTCTGCCCATGTTTGAACATCCACATTTCCTCAACTCTTCCATCTGTTGACTTTTGTGAAGTAAAAAGAGCTGAAACCTTTATCACGCGGATGAGATTCATCCGGCTGAACCAAATCACCTACTAGGCAACGCCTGAAAACAATTTTCCAATTTTTATATTTCTTCTTCTACCAGGTAGTAATTCAACAATGTTTGATTATGTCCAAATGCTTGCAGACTGGCTGGAGAAATTTTACTTCACAAATTCATTTGCTGCTTATTACGGGCCACAGTCAGTACTTTGGTTGTGCTCGTGCAGAGCTTTAGTGAGTTCTTCTTCACATTTAGTAATTAGGGCGATATCATCGTCAAACCTTATCATGTCTATTTTTTTTCGACTTCTCTTTTTGTTCTCCCATCCCAGGTGATCCTGCTTCCAAGGTACACACAACTCTTTCTCATTTTTCAAAGTTGCTCCTGACATTAGTACATTCATTTGCCGCTCATTACGGGCCACAGTCAGTACCTTGGTTGTCCTCATGTTTATTTTCATATTATATTTATTATTTACTAGATGTTCCATTAATGATTGTAGACAGAGCTAGCAGTCTCCTAAGGACAAGACAAATGCAAGGCCTTAAACTGATAGATGACTTAGTGTACCTCGGCTCGCTTATCTCCAACAACGGCAGTTGCAGACCTGAAATTGGTCGCAAGATTCAAATGGCCAAAGAAGCAACGAACCGTTTGGAGAAGATTTGGCGAGATCGAGGTATATCAATAAACACAAAAAAGCGGTTGATGAAAGCCCTGGTATTCTCCGTTTTCCTATATGGGGCTGAAACATGGACAATGCGTGCCTACGAGAGAAAGATAATCGATGCATTTGAGATGTGGTGTTGGAGAAGGCTGCTGCGAGTGCCTCGGACAGCCAGAAGAACGAATGCATCGATACTGGAAGAGCTCCATATTACAACTCGTCTATCAGTGGTGTGTTTGAGAAGAATATTGTCTTTCTTTGGACATATTGCTAGACGTGAGCCAGACAATCTAGAAAAGGCAATAATGTCTGGCCGAGTTGAAGATAGGAGAAGCCGATGTAGAATCCCATGTAGATAGACTGACCAAATAAAGATGGCTACGGGGCTAAAATTTGATGAGTCAGTACGTCGGGCTGAGGACAGACTGGAGTAGAACAGAATAATTAGAAGTGTTCATGGTGATCACGATCCTCAGCATTGAGGGACCGACTTGGAAGAAGAAGACATGTTCTATAGATTTTATGTTTTTTTTTCATTATGTATTTTTGTTTAATTTAATTTAGTACGTACTATTATTTGGCATATGATCTATTTCTTATATTTCTAACTATAGTATTGAGTGAGTTTCTAGAATACATATCTCAATTATCATTTCAAGTATGCTTTTATATATATATTCTTTTTCTGTTGATTTAAATAATACTCTTATTTTGTTGATTTTAATGATACCACTATTTTGTATATTTGATTATGTGTGATTTTTAATTTGTATAATTAATATTTTAAAAATTATTTCTGATTATCTTTTTTGCATTGTATTCTTTGGAATAAGATTATTTATTACATTTACCTTTTTTTCTAGATTGTTTCTATATGTCATAATTTTTTTTTTTTTTTTTTTTTTTATTTATTTACAATTTTAAAAAACCCGTTAGGGTTACATTAGAAATTTAATATTGTCTAGTAATTTTATGTCTCGTCTAGTCTAGTTAGTTCAGTCATCATGTGCTTTTTCAGATTGATTTTAAATTTGTCTCCATTAAAAGTTTTCAAGTAGTAAGGTAGGTCGTTGTAGTGTTTAATAATTTGATCTATTTTATTTTACCATGTATTTTTATTGTTATTTATTGTGGTTTGACACGGACATAGCCTAAAAAGCCTTAATAAGTTCATAAATATTTAATTTGGTAATTTTGAATGAATAAATAAATAAATATATGTCGGAGCTTCAGTGAGTTCTTCTTCACATTTAGCAATCAGGACGATAGCATCGGCAAACCTTATCATGTTTATTTTTTCCGTGTATTTTAACACCCTTTAGATACTTTTTAAATATTTTAAAAGTAATTTTATAACATTTAAAAAAAAACATTATTTTAGTATATTTGTTTGTGGGAATGGTATAAATAAGGCACGCTTACCTATATAAATTTTCCGGATATAAAATTTCACATGTGTATCACCCACTACGCACGACAGTATATCAGAAATTATACACAGTTCATTAAAAGTAATGTTCTCCATTTTCGCTGTTAATAAAAAAAATAAAGCCCTCTTATAACTTATCCAAATTGATTTATTTTAGGATGATTTTTGAAAGTTGTAAATAACTGTGTCAGAAAAAAGGAAACAGGTTGTGGTAAAGCGAGATTAGGACCTGGGACCTAATAATATGGAGTCAGCAATACTACCCACAGGACCATAAACTATTTCATTATTCCCTTTCCGCACTTAATGGTCCATATGTCATTTATTTATTTACATACATAAGTTTATTGAACATTATTTGAGACAATAAGTCCCAACTCCATGGTACTAAAGTCCTGTGTTGAGATGGGACGAGCAGTTATATTTTTAATTTAATTTTTTTAAAAAAAGAAATATTTGCGTTCTTATAATTTACCCAAATATTTGATTTTAAGGGCCATTTTAAACGAGTATATCACATCGATTAGAAACATAAAAAATATAAAAAAATACATATATATGGCATATCAATATGTTAAACAGTAAACTCAAGCATTCGGAATATCATCAAGGAGTTTCCTACTCAAATCCATTGCTTTGCAGACATGTCGGATAGAGATACCTAAGATATATATGGCACATCAATATGGCCAACAGTATCTAAACTCAAGCATTCAAAAAATTATCAAGGAGTTTCCTACTCAAATGAATTGCTTTGCAGACATGTCAAATAGAGATACCTGACGCTTATTCACCGCAGTAATAATCTAAACATCATCATCATCATCATTCCCTTTCCCCACCTAATGGTACATAGGGTACTGCATTGGTACACCAATCGTAGTGTATCTTGATCATTTTTGTTACATGAAGATAAGATACAAGACAACCAGTTTTACGCTTCAGGTACCAGTTCAGGGACTATAAAATGTTCCAGTGTGAAAACACCCCTTTGAATAAGTATTTCACATCAAACATGTCGGGAATTGAATCCGAGACCTCTTGCATGGTAGGCAAACGCGCTGACCATTACACCACGAGGCCGACATAGTCGAAACATACCAAAGCCTATTAAAGATATTTATATTGTAGCCGAGATATAATAATGAAAACGAAAATATTGTGTCGATCACACTCACTAAGATAGACCAGATCTTGACTTAAGCTAGGAATTATTATTTAATTTTCTGTCCTAGCTTTAATTTTCTGTAATTGTATTTTATTTCAATTGTGTATTATAATGATATGCGTTTGCCATGTTTTTAATGGACTTAGTCCGTTAATAAATAAATAAATAATAAATATTTACGTTGAGTGACGTTAGCAGGCGGTATTTAGGGGTGATTTTTTGGCGTTGCGAAATTAACCAGTGCTAATTAAAAACGAGCGTCCGAGTGATTCCTAAACATCATGAACGGAAGACGTATTTCCGAGTGAAACTGAAGCATTCCGAATAGATAACGCGTCGGGTATTTTTCGAGTGTGCCGCCCGGGCTCACAGATTTGATAAAATTAAAAAAAACATATTGACATGACTTTTGTCCCCACTGCGTAACACAGTAGTAGGTATTGTTTAAGTGCAGCGGTTCCCTTTTAGCGGCGCGGATGGAATGCTTTTAGTGCTGGCGCCTGGGCGGTGTAAACAAACACGAGCCGCCCGCGCCACCACTACACACACGCGTAAACACCCACGCACTATATACACACCTATCCAAAATACGCGTCCAAATTTAGGTAAATATTCATAAATATTTTGATTGATATGCGGTGAACAATGAAACCATTCATTCTCTAGATTAATCCCGAATGCGTCAAGCGAAACATAAGAAAAACATTAATTTATTTAATTATATATGGACGACCAATGGGCATTTTTAACCTTTCCCGTACTGTCCTGAAACCCGCGCGATACGGTGCTGTGTAGTCACTACACATTAAAAAAAGAGATTTAAAATGAGAAAAATGAAATATTTATAGGGAATGGCTTTAATTAACCATTATTTAATTCAAAGATGATTATATTTCAAATCTAACTGCTGAAAACATGAAAAAACCATTGGGTATCGCTAACGACTCGGGCGAAACGTGCACCCGCGCCAACTTCCCGAGAGCTACTAAGTAGCTTTATAGTACTGAACTACGTGACTAACTCGATAGTCAGATGGCAGAAGGGACCATCTGTATTTTTTTCTGTGTTTTAGTTTTCAAAAGTTTTATAAATATTTCGGTAAATACGCAGAAAAAATTTAATAAAAACAGCATTATTTAGAATGGTAATATTTTATTTCAAAATAACACAAAAATATTTTAATTTGTGGATAGAAGTCTTGAAATTGAGTCTTATTACAGCTCTCCTGAACATTTTTGAAAATTACAGATGGTCCCTTTTGCCATCTGACTACCGAACTGTAAATAAACTTTTGATGATATTTATAATTTATCAAATAATTTCAGTCGATACGTAAATGTGTAATGGAGGAATACTGAAAATCTAAACCCAATATTTGTTATATTTATAAAGATATTATAGTTATTAGACGCAATGTGTACTAGCTACACATCACCGGGGAGGGATAAAGACATATTTATACATTATTATAAAGGAAAGTAGAAAGACACAATGGGATATAGCAGACTTGGTGGGAGTGGAAGCGGAAGAGAGGTGTTTAAAAATGAATATGATTCATTTGAAAGAAGACAACTTGTCATCAATGAAATCAAAACTGGTATGTTTGTTGGCAGACCTAAGAATTCTGGCCATAGGGGAATGAAAACCGTAGTTAGTTCTATGGTTATCGGTATGAAAAAGTAAGTTTTGTCTGAAGTTTCTAGTTAGGATATTTAATTTTATTGAGCTCAGCAGTTTAGGCGCATCAAAGAGTGAGCTGAGAATTATAAATAGGACTAGAAGGTCGGATTTATTTCGACGGTCTTGAAGAGAAGATATATTTAAGCTAGTTTCTAACTCATTATACGTATATTGGTTTCTGTATCGAAAAATCGATGTCGAACTGATTCAATATTTTTTATGTGATCATCATGATATGGAGACCAGATAACAGAGGAATACTCTAGGTGCGGGCGAACTAGGGAACAGAAGAAAGTTTTAAGGGTATTGATATTTTTAAAGTCAGTTGTGCTTCTGTTAATAAATCCAAGGAGTTTTAAGATAATAATTGTAAAATAATATTTAGTGTCGAGTATAACACTTTAATCTCATTGACCAAAAATTGTATATGATTGGATTTTCCAGACAAAAGAATCATTCCTCTTTTGCACCGAATAATGTATAAAGACAAAACTTCTTTATTTTTCCTCACCCACTCCTAAATGTGGGCATCACCAGATACCTTCGGGAGACCCTATCACCAGTCTCGCCTCCTCCCATGTCAATCCCGCGTCCCTTAGTTCCACCGAGTAAGGCGATAAATTGTCATCGATTGACTTCCTGGACGACGAAAGCCCATAGTTACGAAAAAGAAGCAACGTGGGTTAAGACCCCTACTTAAAATATAACTTATATGTGGAAATGCGTAATATTTCGCAATTCCACGCATTATTTATTTATTTATTTAATCATAATTTTTTGTTTTTTTTACAATATACATAAGAGGTAAAACAGAGTATTCAAAAAAAGAATAACAACATAGTAATGAAATACATTTTAATAGTAAGAATTTAATTATTTATATATTCATTCCCTTTCCGCAGCTAATTGTGCATAGGACACTGGATTGGTACACCAATCATAGCGTATCTCAATCGATTTCGAAACATGAAGGTAAGGTGATCAGTCTTACGCTTCAGGTACCAGTCCAGGGACTGTTATATTCTGGTGTGAAAACACCATTTTAAATAAGTTTACTTTTTTACTTTTACGAAGTGAAAAACTACATCTAAAATTCTTCTTTATGTAACACTGATTGAAAACATCGTTTATATCTTTTTTGTAATTTATTTATATTGTCCTAAAAATATTATTAGTTAAAATAAAATTAACCATTGTAAGACGTCACTCCCCATTATGTACACAAGAAATGTTTATTTCATTTGCGTAACGGGAAACGTTAATGTAAATATATGTATTTGAAAAAAGTAAAAAATTGTATTTTGTTGTTATACTGTTTGTTATTGATGGATTAAAAAAAAAAAAATCATTTCAACCATGTCGAGAATCGAACCCGAGACCTCTTGCATAGTAGGCATACGCGCTGACCAATACACCACGAGGCCGACATAGTAAGAATAGTAAACAAAAAAACACCCAGATGCATGGCCTGTTCGTGGGCATACAAAAAATATTTTTGAGTTTTTTGCTCCTATAATAAATAGCTACGTGAAGTATTTTTGTATTTTTGAAGAAAAAAAAAACGTAATCTGTAAAATATTATTCATTACTTATTTCTTAGAAAAGAAAAACACAAAGAAGGTTAAATCCTCTGAGAAATAAAGTGCCATAGCATAGCCATGGTCAGCGCGCTTGCCTACCATGGAAGAGATCTCAGGTTTAATTCCCGACATAATTATATATTTGAACAAGAATATTTCATAGTCCCTGTACTGGCACCTGAGCCGTAAGACTGATCATCTTACATTGATTTAACAAAATTGATTTAGATATGCTGCGAATGGTGTATCAATGCAGTGCCCTATGCACCATCAAGTGCGGAAAGGGAATGATGATGGTGATGAACTGTAGAGCTGTCCATAAGGAAAAAATCGTTCTAGGGTCGTCACGAGGTTAGCTAGACTTTACAGAATAACAATGGGCGGTAGATACTCAGGTCGAGAATCGCGAGCGAAAACCGAAACCATCCGTTACACATTTGTTGATAAATCAAAAACTAAACCAAAAATTTATCTTAAACATTTCAGTTTGTATGTGGAAATTCTTGATGGAAGTTTATTATAGAAATTGATACTTTATTCCACAAATTTGGACTATCCAGTGACCGGTTTCATCGCTTTCGCGACATCTTTTATGACACCCAGTCTCGAAGATGTCGCGAAAGCGATAAAACCGGTCACTGGATATTCATAATTTTTGGAATAAAGTTATCACTCGTCTTTTGTATCTATTATAAAACCTAAAAACTTTTTACTCTGAGGTTAAATCAAATATTTAGTTTTTTTTTACACAATATTATTTTGGTATGTATATATATTTACATATTTATACACACACAATTCTGGGTTTTTTATCCCAAGCCAAGTCATAAGCCCTGTAAACGCTCGAATATCCATAATCTTGAAACAAAAAATTCTACCCATCTCTGTAGTGATATAAATAAAAATATTTAGTTGTTCACAAAGATTTATTGGTACTCACAAACATTGTTAGATTTTTGTCAATCCAAAAAAAACATAGCACTTTTTGCGGTTTTTTTTTATAAACAAAAATCTTAGAAAATAAGTAGCTTAAAATCGCCCATTCACCAGAATGTATGAGGCATTTGTGTATTTTACATATAAATTAGTTTTGAGGATTATGACCTTAATCTTTGGACCACCTGAAACGAGATTAAAATATGGATTCCTTCAAATCAGGTTGTGTTAAGTTATTACAGCGCAAGGGATTATATACTCCAGTGACATGTTAATCTTATGAACTCAGGGTTCATTTTCCGCACCAATCATTCCATGATTGCTTTGCTAAACATAACATATGCATTGGAATCTCGTTTTACACGGTTTTTAAAAAAACAACGTTAAAGAAATAACATTAAAAGTAAATTTATCGTGTTGAAAAAAATATCAATCGTTTTATTTTGTAATTCCCTTAGGGTACAAATTTGTACTGACAGACCGAAACAAGATTTTTAGACGAAACCGAAACTTAATTTCGGCCTCTGTTCTAGTTTCAGCCGAAATCAAAACAAATTTAAATGAGTTGAAAGTCAACAATGTTTGAGTATGTCCAAATGCTTGCAGACTGGCTGGATTTCCTCCCTAGGGATTAATTCATATTAAAATTTAACGACAACAAAATTCTCAAAATAATTCAAACTTTACAAGACTGCTTTCTTCTTCAATCAGACATTAACCGATGGTGTAAAGTCAATAAATTAGAACTAAATATTAAAAAATGCAAAATAATGTCATTTCATAGAACAAAACAACCAATTTCCTTCGAGTACCTATTAGAAAACTCCAAAATTGATGTAGTCAAGTCCATCAGAGATTAAGGAGTTGTTTTGGACTATAAACTGACATACAACGAGCATATAGATAATACAGTAAATAAATCACTGAAATTACTTGGCTTCATTAACAGAATATCCTCTGATTTTACTAATGTCCTTTCATTAAAAACTCTTTATTGCTCAACTGTTCGCCCTCTTCTTGAATATGCCTCAGTGGTCTGGTCTCCATTCTATGCCAATCGAATAAATCACATTGAATCAGTCCAACATCGCTTGCTTCGAAAAATAGCGTGGATGCTCAGACTAGAGAGAGATAATTATTCTTATGCTGAAATAGAGTCAATGTTAAATATTTCTAGTCTACAAAAACGTAGAACTAATATTGACTCCATATATATGTTCGGCATACAAAATGGTATAATCGATGATCCATCATTACTGGGACAAGTAAAATTCAATATTCCGACTCGTAGATTTAGAAACAATGAAGTACTGTTCATCGATCAGCATAGAACAAACTATGGCCCAAATTCTCCAATGACCTGCCTTTGTCGTATTGTTAACTCAAGACAAGATCTGGACTTTTTTGGTTTAAGTTTACAACGATTTAAACGAGCACTTAATAAATAGTCCAGATCTTGTCTCGATGTCCCTTATGTTTGTCAATGCTTCTTTCTTTTTATTTAAAATGTTTTAAACTATTCTTTTATTGTAATATTTAAACCTTATAAATTGTATACATGGACAATGTCCGTTAATAAATGAATAAATAAATAAATTTCAACAGAGAGGGAAAACATTTTTACAAAGGGAATTTGGAAGTCTAGGCATTTACAGGGCTTATAACCTGTCATTGGCTGGTTTAAGTGGACACTTTACACCCTGTGTAACATTCACCATTCTGCCCATGTTTGAACATCCACATTTCCTCAACCCTTCCATCTATTGACTTTTGTGAAGTAAAAGTAAAGTATTTACGAGTACACGAAAATAACATTTTATATGTTATTTATTTAATATGTTATATATTTTCTTTACTAACTTTGTATACTTTGTGGAAATATGTTATTAGTTCTTAGTTTATACACTATATCTGTTCGTTTACTGTAATATGTATGTAAAACTGTTGAATTCCCAAATAAAAAAAAAAACTAAAATTAAATAAAATAAAAGAGCTGAAACCTTTATAACGTGGGTGAGATTCATTCGGCTGAACCAAATCACCTAACTACCCAGGTAGTTAGGTGACTGTTTTTACCAGTAAAAGAAAAAGTATAAAGATTGGAAAATTGTTTTCAGGCGTTGCCGTTGATGCACCGGAACTGGCAGCCGACAGAAATGCTTGGACGATCTTTGTGGACACTATATGCTCCAAATAGGCGGCGGACATGAAATAATGAAATGAGATGAATATTAATTAATGAATTTGTTTATTTTTGGCGCTTTCTATTTGTTATTATGTTATGCGTATAATTAACATGAGTTTAATGCACGCTATAGAAACTTCAACTTATTAACTATGAAGAAATTACAAAAATATACATATAAAAATAATTAAAGTACTTACTTTTATAGTCAACAAATTAGAAAAGCAGTGTAATTTTTATTTTTTATGTTAGACAATGGCAATACAATAATTAATTATTCGAATGGACAAAAATCCAATATCTCTAATTGTGCTTATTTTTTCGTGCATAAATATTTATGTTTATTTGAGATACTTTCATCAAAAACAATAAAATAAAACTTTTCATAAGACAATAAAAATATTAAAAATCGATGGGGGGGAGAATTGAAAATGCTAGCCCGACGCGTGCGAATTCTAATAATGTAATCTAACACATCCCGAAAACGAGTGGAGGCGTATAAAAAAAAAAAAAAAAAAAAAAACACATCCCGACCGCTGGTTTCAACCTAAAAAAAAGTGTCATCACTATCGAGGGCTCAGGGCGCGTCTATGTGCATGAATAGGTCGATGAATGAGAAATAGTAGATTTTAATTAATTATATTTAAATCAGTGCAATTGTAAAATATGTTTACGTCTACTAGAATAAAGATTAAAAAACTAGTTGATACTTTAATCGGCTTAAAAAGTTTATTACCGGTAATATGTGAGCTGTCATTCTTTCAACATTTTACAAGTTTTTTTATTATTTTGTTACTTAGAAAAAAATATCTGGTACATGTGACAGCTGTTATTTGTTTAAGTCACTCGTAACTAATTTGCGAGGGAAATGTTATATTATTTTTGCCTAAATATTTCAAAATTTGCAGAATTGTCGTTTCTTTTATTTCCCAAATATTAAAAAATATTTGCTAGTTCAGTGAGACTGGAAATTTGATATAAAAATGTTTTCTTACGCGCTGTAAAAATTAGAGCATTTAAATTGTACTGCGAAGATTCTCGAAAATGTGTAAAATTATAAAAAAAGATTTGGACAAAAATAAACCATTTTGAACATTGTCAATTCCTAAAGAGACAACATGTTTTTTAAACTGTTTATAGTCGAGATAAATGCAATAAATTTTACTACTGAAAAATGTGACAGATGACAGAAAAGAAGCCTGGCTGTTTTTAGCAAAATATAGAATTAACCTTACTGCATCCGATAACACCAATATTTCGTTTTTTCAAAAGTGTTGACTGGCTGCTTTCTGCAAATGTTTGTAGTCAATAATATTTTGAGAATGTCCAAATATTTGATCAGATCTAAATTTGTTGCAACAGAGAGGGAAAATAGTGGCCACATAAACCAGCCGATTACTCATAAGTCCTGTAAAAGTTTTAACTTCTATATTACCTTCTCAAAAATGTTTCCCTCTCTGTTGCAACAAATTTAGGTCTGTTTGTAGGCAGGCTAGATTTTACTCCATAATAAGATCTAAATTTGCCCAGTATGTAAAGTGGACAATTGAACCAGCCAATGGGACAAAAGACTTGTAAATGTGCAGACTAGATCAGCTACGTCTACGGCGAGAGGAAAAGTTATTTTACCTCTACGCAAACAGCGCACTGAATTTAGTGAACGCGCATTTGCGGTCGCAGGCCCTATGGCATGGAATGCTCTCCCAGCAGAGGTGCGAGGCTGTGAAAAGGAAGGCATGTTTCGGAAAAAACTTAAAACCCACTTGTTCTCTAAATCATTTGAATAAATCCGTGGCATGTGACAGCAAAATAAATTATTTTAATTAAATTACAAATTTAAAAGAATCACTATATAAAGCGCCCTTGAGGTATTTTGTTACGAAAATGGCGCTATATAAGTTATCCATAAAAATAACTCTTATTATTGTTTTATATTTTTTCTTTATTTATTTTATGTTTTTATTTTTCTTTCTCATGTACGCGTATTTAAAATTATATAAACTCTTATAAATAATCAACTAAAACAGTGTAAGTCACTCTTCAAGCACAGGAGTTAGTCTCTTTTTTTGGAGAATTACAGTTATAACATTTACTAAATGTGTAAAATTAGATATGTTTAGAATTTTCCAAAAACATGTACTTTTTATGAAATTTATGAATAAAAAAAAAATTAAAAAATTAGCAAAAATTGTTAAATCTGCTTTCCTTCCACACTTTCACTTTTATTTGTTATTTATTAATTTGATATATTGATATTTTTATGTTTTTTCATTTTGTATTATTTAATGTAGTACTTGTACTTACTGTTATTTGGCATATTATTTATAGAGTAAAGAGGGAGTTTCTGGAAACCATATCTTAATTATCATTTCAATTATGTTTTCATATTTATATTAATTTTCTATCGATTTTAATGATAAGTACTATTATTTTGTATCTAAATGTGTATAATTTATATTTTAATATTTATATATTAACATCTTTCTTATATTGTATTATTTGGAATTTTATTATTTATTACTTATACCTTGTTTTTCTGGATTGTTATTCTATTGCATCACATTTCATTATATTATAATGTAATTAGTCGAAATGCGATCCCTCAGGCGAATGTGTGGTAAAACGATGTATGATAGGTGCACAAATGTCGAGATCCGTGAAGTGTGTAAGGCTGAGACATGCATTATTGACAGAATCAAGAAAGGGGTGCTGCGTTGGTTTGGACATGTAGAGCGAATGGACAGCGAAAGAACGGCTAAAAGGATCTACGATGCAAATGTTGATGGATCCAGAAAACGAGGAAGACCGAGAAAGACATGGCACGATCAAGTCCATCAAATACTTGAAATGGACATGTCAAAAGTAGGAATAATCGGCGTGCGTGCATGAGAAGATATATGAATGTAGAGGAAGCGAGGTCTGTATGCCAAGATAGAGTGTTATGGCGTTCTATCCTCTCTGCCTACCCCTACGGGGAAGGGCGTGATGGTTTGTTGTTGTTGGTGTTGTATTAATTTTACTATGTATTTTTTATTGTTCATTATAATGGCTTGGCATGGGCACAGCCTAAAAAGCATTGATAAGTTCATTGATATTTAAACGAGTGTAATTTGGAATGAATAAATAAATAAAATGTGACGCGTTTCGTCTTGTTAGGACATTATCAATCTGGTTTGTCACTAAATAATTGTATTTTATTTTGGATACCGTACCAAATTTTAATATGGAATTTTTCCAATTAACTGCGTGCACAATATATTTGGTCGTTTGTTGAGATTTCTAACGATTTATTTCTTCACGTTGCGTGTGAATGTAGTGCATGCTGCGGGAAAGGGGTAAGGAAGTGAGGAAGGGTGTACAGTACAGGGGGGTAGAAGAAATCTGAGATGTATAAAGTAGAAGAATGGTAGGAATAGCAAGGGGGCGAATCTCTAACAGGGGAAAGAAAGAAAATCGTAGCGTTATTTCCGCATTCTGTGTGACGACGACTCGTGAAATGAGTTGTTTTAAAAATAAAAAAAAGTACTTGAAATTGTTTTAATTTATTTATTAATACTAATGGTATTAAAGGAATGAGGAAAATTTGTAATTTTTTTCGAAAAAATATTTTTTAAAATTTTTATGTACCTATCTATCGTATTTTTCAAAGTGTTGTATTTTTTAAATTACTCCGCATGCGACGTCTCAAGTTCACTTCCCCTTCCTCTCAATGAGTTCTGCTGATTGATCTGTTGACTTACCGTTAACCAGAAATCTATCATAATTTGAGATGAAAATAACCGAATAATGTACTAATCGAACGGTTCGTAATTCAATGAATCGAATGATCGAATGAATTAATTTAATGAATTTATTCCGCAGCGGAATAAATTCGCCTTTATTTATTCATTCATTTATGTATTTATTCAATTAGGTCTTTTAAAGTTTTTTATTATTTTCTTTTTAACTTATGTGTAGCTTCATTGTCCAAATGTTTGTAGACAAAATACTGCATGGTAATAAAACCAACTGGTCAAAGGAGAAAATCGATAATTGGAAAATTGTTTTCAGGCGTTGCTAAATTTTTAAAGGTTTCAGCTCTTTAACTTCACTAAATTGAACAGATGGAAGAATTGAAAAAATATGAATGTTCGAACATAGGTAAAACGGTGAATATTACAAAGTGTGTAAAGTGGCCACTTAAGCCAGCCAACGACAGGTCATAAGCCCTGTAAATGCCTAGACTTTTATATTCCCTTCTTTTAAATGTTCTCCATTGCTGTTGTAATTTGTAAGCCTTCCGTTTAAAATTAAAAATTTCAAACATTTTTTAGATTTGGTTTCACGCGTCGCCCTTTTTAAGATGGGGGTTGTAGAAAAGGGAGGCAGTAGGCAGCAGAAATCCACACCCCCATAGATTAACAACAGCACTTAGCACTAAGAGCCTCCCCCCTCTAAGGGTTGGCTATTCGTGTACAAAACACATATTTATACCATGGTTTTATATTAACTCCGAGTTACATCTACCAGAACTGAAAACTAGAGGCTATAATGATTAAAAACGTATTTTTCTCATTAAGAGAGCATGACTTTTTAAAGTCAATCGGAATTTCTAAACATTAATAGACAGGGCTGTAAATACAGAGAAAAATGAATGGCTAAAAACATTTTTAGTTTTTACAATTTTTTTTTCGAGACAAGGGCTGAATTTAACCCCTTAGGGCGATTTTTTTAGGGTCAATCAACATAATGGTATGGTATGTTGATCAAAAAACACTACGGATCGTTTTATTAACGCCCTATGCATAACTAGGAGCGGAAATGGAATGATGATGATGATATTGACGCGTAAAATATTTTTTTTAAATCATCGATCATAATATTCGCTTAGTAACGTTTCATGAAAAATATTCTTTTTTCAGTGTGCTCCGATCCGGAAATAGGTTTTAAACCCCAGAATGGACTTCCGATGAAGCGTTAAACCATTTCCGCTCCATTTTTACGGAAACGGAAAGAAAAAACGTAAATTTTTCACCCCCTAACTATTTGTGAACAAGGGATGCAGATTTTTAAATAAACTTTGTGCTAAGTCACCCGTGTGTGTAATGCCATAATGGCTCGATCAAAGAAAATCTGAATACTTAAAATAAAAGTTATTTCTTGCGTTGTGAAATAATGGTTAACGCATTTGAGTTCTATTTTTGAAATCACGATCGTTTAAGAAATTCTGCGTTTTAGACTTAAATGGATATTAAAAAAAGCTTCCATTAAATCGACAAGGACGATATATTTAACCCCATCTCAAGCAGAATTGTTTTAAAACAGTATAAAAAATTACCTGAATCTTTCTGAGTAATATTATTTCTTTTTCTATTATGAAGAAGTACAGAAATTGAAAAATAACATTTTTAGGCGTTGCCTAGTATGCAGGTGAAATAATTCAATTAGATGAATCTCACCTGCATAAATAAAGGTTTCAGCTCTTTAACTTCACAAACATCAACAGATGAAAGAATCAAAGGGCTATAGATGTTCAAATATGGGCAGAATGGTGAATGTTACACAGTGTGTAAAGTGGCCACTTAAACCAGCCATTGACAGGTCATAAGCCCTGTAGATGCCTAGACTTCTATATTACCTTCTCATAAATGTTCTTCATCTCTGTTGTAATATGTTAATGTTAACAGCTCCCCAGGGAGTCGAATCCAGTCCTTGTCTACAAAAATTTGGACAAACTCAAAATATTGTTGATTATTGATTTTGTCACTTGGTCAATTTCTCTTGTATGCTCACGATATGAGTGTTGCTATACGTAAAAAAATATATTGTTCCATTAATTCGCCCAATACTGTAACTTGCGATGAGAATGGTTTGAGGATGGCCACTGTCAAGGCGATATCTGTCGCTGCATACTGGACTGGCAAGGCCTGAAGTCCGGATTCGATAAGTTAGTAATGTGGAAGTTTTGTTTTAAAACACTTAGAAATATACTTAAAGTCCAGGACTTGAAACACCTATACCATGCACTGGCAAATTCTGTGTTGACTTACGGTCCAATTGATTGGGGAGCTTGCACAAAAACCGCCCTTGAACCTGCAGCAATTGCACAGAAATCTTTAATCCGAGTAATTAAAAAAAAAGTCATTTCGTTAACCAAGTGACTTGCTCTTCAAATAATTCAGAGTACTGAATATTATTCAACAGTATATATTGAGAATGGTAGTGGTTACACACTTAGAGACATTTACCCAAGCGTCAACCACAACTATAATACAAGATACTCTAATAGGGATCTGATACTAAGTGAAGGGGTCAACACTGTTCTGGCATCGAGACAACACTATTACGTAGGCAAAAAGGTCCATAACCTTTTGCCAGAATCGTGGAAAGACGGGAGTGATGTCAAGTTACGGATGGCGTTGACCTCGCTCTCCCATGACATTGGTCGTAGGAAGTCAGAAAAGTTGATGCATGCCACGGATTGGAGATTCTTACTGGATGTCGAAAATAAAATATAAAAAATACGAAATAATTAAAAAAATATATTTATAGATGACAACAATGAAGTTTCGCATAAATAAAATGTCTATGTGTTTATGCATGTATGTATGTGTATGCGCATGGGCGTATGTACGTGTGTGTGTATGTACATGTGTATATATGTGTATGTCTGTATGTATATGTATCAAAATGTGTATACGAATAAGTTTATATTTTGTTTGTCTGTGCTCTATATTAATTTGTTAACTATTATAATATATTAAAATGTAATTGCCTAGCTTGGAACGGGGTATGTACCCTTGTTAGCTGGGCAAAGTGAACATGGAATTGTATTTTAAAAAATAGTGTAAATAAATAAAACGGTTGTGCGTTGAGTGATACGGAGAGTGCTTTCACTTTCACTTTCACTGGTTCTAATTTTCACATTTCACTGTATTCTTCACCCGCCTAGACCGGGAATGAGCATGCGATGAATAAATAGTCTGATATATTTAGCGCTCGGGCGAATCGATTTCCCCTTTACAATAACATCCCGCTGGAAACTCGAACCCGTTCCCGCCAATATGACTCGCCCGGCATCTGGCGGTAAACAAATAATCGGGCGACTATCCCCGAAACTCGACACCGGCAAACAGATTTGAAAATGACGCGAGACGTCACAATGACGGCCCGTCAACGACGCGTCAGCCCCAGCGACGAATGAATGTTAGGCCGGAGACAAAATATTATATTTTAATGTCTTCATGGGTGGTGTGATGTTTGTTGCTTTAGCCAGACCACCGAGGATAGAAATTTTGTAATGAAAATAAAAATGATTTTTTTTGTGCCTAGATCATGTTCCACGCACGAAAATGACGACTGTCTTAAAACCGGAGACCTCACCCAAGTAAATAAATAATTTTCCTTATGTTTAACTGTGGCTTGGATCTGAAAAGGCCAACGTCAGATTTCATATTACCACCATTTTGTAGGTACAGAGTCGATGTAAATTAAAAAACTTATCTATTTAAAAAAAATATACAACTATATGACATGTATGTTAAACACAAAAGTTTAACATTACACATTGTGTAATAATGTTTTTTATTCATATTTGTTAAGAACTCAACAAATTAAAAACACTCGTTCAGCAACACAAATTAACTATATTGTCCCATCTGTATCAACCGCCTTTGGTAAAAAGTAATATAATGTAATTGCTCCAAAAATATTTCATGACTTATTACTAAATATAAAAGACAGAATGTAAAACAAATTTTAAAATAAAAATGACTGCACATATAAATAGTGTAGGGACATTTTTTTTTTATATATACAGGGTGTTCTTTAAACCCTGTCACATCCGAAACCACGATGATCAGTATGAGCAAGAATACATATTGGCACATAAAAATATTTTTTTAGAACTAATAAAATAAAAAATATCAAAAAAAGCAAATGGTTGCTAACTTCTGCAGGGGTGAAACGAGAAGGGGGAAGGGGGGAGTGTGATACTGCGCCACGCTCCCCACGCTTCTCCCCTGCAAAAGTAGGCAACCATTTGTTTTTTAAATATTTTATTTAAAAAAAAATCTTTGTTCTAAATATTAAAAAAAATATACTAATATGTCTTTTTGCCCATACTGATCATCGTGGTTTCGGATGTGATAGGGTTTAAAAAACACCCTGTATATGTATATTTAAAAACGTAGTATTTTTAAAAATTGGTATACATGTTGTTTATATTTTTATGTATTTCATTACTTTATATTTGTTTTTTATTATGTATTATCTATGTTTAAGTAACATGTATTATTGGCAAATGTATATACTTTATATTTGGATATTAACGATTATTAATTTCTTACATTTGATTAGCTAGGCATTTATAATTAAGTAGTTTTAGTTTTTTTATGTTATTGTTGTAATAGTATAAAACAACTTATGCTTTAAAAGATAAAACATCTCCATCTTAGAACAGGCTGAGCCATGTTAGATGGAGACTATCATAAACAGAAAACACCCCCGTTTTCATTTTGTATTCATTAGTTTTATTCACAAAGATTCCCTGTTATTAAATATGTAAACTAATTTTATGTAATAAATTTATAAAATAATAAACGACGCCAAACAACGAGAAAGTTCAGTGCTACGGGAAATTGGACATACCAATTTTTTTCTTACACGCGGTAAAAATAGAGTATTTAAATGTACGGCGAAGCTTCGCGAAATCGCAAGAAAGAAAAAAATTACGAAGTTCATTGTTTTTTTTATTTGTTAACAGACTACTAAACTGAACGAATTTTTTTTTTTTTTTAATAATTGTAATTCTCTTTTTCAATTCTGTTGGTTTATCAGATCAGGTTCCGGTTCTATCTCTCACAGAACAGTATTCTTCATCCCCGCCTATGTTCCACTGGGTGCGAAAAGGGAATGATGATGATGAAATACATAGCTACATATTATATGTTTACCTGCAAAATATACAATGTAATTTGTGTTGAAAAAAAATATTTTGAAATAAAATCATCATTATTTTGGATATTATTTATTGGATTTATTTATACATACATTATTATGACAACAAAATGAAAATGGGATTCATTCTAAAAAATAAATATTTGTCACCTTTAAAAATATTATACAGGTGTTCAAAACTTGATGGTCGATAAATTTTTTTTAGGGTATTTTCACAAAGCAGAAAAATTGTGTGATTTACCAAACATGATTTAACAAAAAACAAGGTTCTTCCAGTAAATAAATAATAATATTATAAAGTACTCGTAACACGTATAATGCATATTATGAAGAGTACATGATATAAATACTGTATGTAAATTTGTATGTGTTTAAAACTAATAATGGCATCTGCAGTTCGGCAACCTTCCAAGATAATTTAAAAAGAAAAAAATGCACACAGGGGACATTAGGCTGATGTCAGTTAAATATTGGAAATAAAGCGATAATTTTATATTAGATTATATAAAGTGCAGGCTTATTACCCGTGGCGTGAGGTGAGGTTTTCGATTACGAAAACAAGTCACTTGGTACTAAATAGATACATACATAATAAACATTTATTGCTACCACTAACACATAAATTCGAAAAAAGTTATATTTCGTAGTTAAATATTATAAAACCATCTTGTCAGCTGAATTAAGGGCAAAACCGTCACAATATATGGAAAATACACCTGGATAGGTATGTTGGAATTGGTTCCAGAGATACTGAAGATCTAAATTTGCGCTTGCGCGAAGTTATGAAATTTATTACTGGAAGACCGCCTTAAAGGAACTAAAACACTTACGCAGTCCCATATTCTAGAATTGGACTGAGCGCAGTGTGACGGCGTAGTCGGATGGTCATGTGTGTTGTCGCAATTTTTTAGATTTTATTAATTAATAAAAATAATAGCCATCTAAGATGGCTACGATTGAACAAAAAACTAATTAAAAAATATTTGCTTAAACTGTTTCAAAGGTTAGTCAACTTATTTTTTTTTTTAATAGACACTGATGGTTTAAAAGTCATTTTTTAGGGAAGCATTCAATCTATGGACGAGCCGAGCATACTATTTAAATTAAGCAGGTTCTTTTATATTTACAAGTTTATTTTGATGTCCAAGGGGTTTGAAAACATAAAACGTTATTTCTCTTTTGAGAAATAACGTTCATAACTTTCATTTCTGACATTTATCATTTATATCATGTACCCTTCATTTGTAATATATCGGTAGTCAGATGGCAGAAGGGACAATCTGTAATTTTCAAAAATGTTTAGGAGAGCTGTAATAAGACTTAATTTCATGACTTTCATCCACAAACTACAATATTTTCGAGTTACTTTTCAATGATAAAATACCATTCTAACTAATACTGTTTTTTTTTTTTCCGTGTGTATTTACTGAAATATTAATTTAAACATTTAAAAACTAAAACACAGAAAAAATACAGTTGGTCCCTTCTGCCATCTGACTACCGATATAACTTATAATACCTATAAGCAATTTCATTTTGATAAGAACAGTTTTTATAGACAGATTTCATTACCTAGGGAGTTTATTAAGGTTGATAGATATAACAGCAGAAAACATCAACAGATGAGAAATATGGATGTTCAAACAAGGGCAGAGCGGTGATTGTTACGCGGTGACATCAGACAATGACTGGTCATAAAAGCTCTGTAAATGTCTCGACACCCACATCCCTTTCTCCAAAATGTTCCCCATCTCTGCTGCAATAACTGTCGAATCAATGTTTACCGATCGCTGTCATTTTATTTCATAATGTATAAATGAATTTTATTCAAAATTTGTAAATCTTAATGTGATGAAAACGTATATTTTATTTTTTAAAAACTGCCACAGGTTTTCGAATTTTTGTAAATAAATCACACCTGAGTGACATTTTTGAGTTACGTTCCTGAACATATTTCCTATCCACGTAATTAATGGCATTATTCTTGATTTTTTTTATGTGATCTCATGTTTTTCATGAACAAAACAGCATTCAATTAAAACTGCTTTACCATATTTTTATTCTTAACTGAATTATCACAAGTCATAATTACCTTTGAAAAAAGAAAAAAAAAGAAAAAAAAAAAGATCTCTGAACCCATTTTAGCCATCAAATAAAAAAAAATCGTTCTTCCAAAATTAAAGTTAAGTATGTGGCCTGAAAACAAACACAAAAAGGTTAATTTGTACTCTGATGTATTATTCATCTTCAAGAAATAAAGGTGGCACAATGATCGTTATGCCATAGTTATTTCTGAAAACATTTAAAACTGGATGGCACGCACGAGTGGGTGAACTTTAAATTGTACTTTTGTTTTTTTAAATTAATGTTAGTTTACTGACAGCGCAGGTGCGCGTTTTTCTGATCTCATGTAAAACTGAGTTTTTTTGAGTTGTGCCACTATTATTCCCGGGGTGCGACATGTATTTTATCATAAACACTGTTATAAAATAGAAAAAAAAGACAAAAAACATGAAAATTATTTTTACTTAGATACTAAACAAATCAAGACTAGCATGTTTCTATCAACATATAAAAAATCACTTTTATTTTTTAGAGAAAATAAAAAAAAATATTAAATCATAACATTTTAACATCATTTTGATAAGGTTAAACACAAAAAGGGGAAAATATTGTTGCGTTTTTAGGTACATTATATTAGCAACAAAAGTATTGAATTAAATTATTTTACAAGAAAAATATTAGTGTAGTTTAAAAAGAAAAGTGACTCAACTTAAAAATTAATTTTTGCAACTAAATTGTAAATAACGCATTTCCATTACATTCTTTTTATTTTTATTACTAAATTTGAAAAATAAAACAAATTGAGTTATTTTACTGACTTGAAAAAAAGTGACATAACTTAAACAAAATCATTTTGTAACTAAATTGTTTATAAAGCATTTTATTTACATTCCTTTTGTTTTTATTCAATGCATTTCGAAAAAAAATTGATTGAGTTATTTTACAAAAAAACTGTTTTGGAACTAAATTAACGCAATCATCCTTCTTAGGATGGATTGCCTTAATATAAAAAAAAAACTAAATTAACGCATTATATTTACATTCTGTTTTATTTCAATGACTTAATTATAACAATAATGATGACCCTATTTTAACTATGAGAGCCGTTTCGAAACCGATAGATGTTTTCATAAGAGTTTTTTAAATAAAAAAAAATAAAAAAAAATAGTGTTTTAAACGTTAGTTAAAGAAAAAGGATGATTCGACTATACAAAAAAAATGATTACAAGGAAAAAATTAAACAAATATATTTTTTTGTTAGTGACCAAATTCAATTTTGAATTCATTGAATATATTTTTGTATACAAATATGAGATGTGACAATCTTCAATTGAAGACTAATAATTTGACCCAACAAGAAACATTTTGCTAACAAAAATGTATAAATATAAAGAGAAATTACACTATTATTTTCAATAAATATAATATTGTGTGAAAGAGGTAAAAAATAACCGCTTAACGTAATTTTATAAATACTTAGATTATTTAAACACCAAGGTTATTTTTTAAGAGTAGGTATTTTGAGAATGATTTACATGTTGACTGTTAAATAAAAAAAATACATACACTCGTTGCAATATAAGCTGATTATAATAGACATAAAAAGGATGATACATTTAAGGAAGTTAGTAAGATTATAAGACTTTTAACATATATTGAGAATATTTTTAAGGGAATTCCTAGGCATTTATTTACAAAACTGACGAAGTGTCATTGATTGGTTTTGGTAATTACATTATAAATAAAAAGAATTGAGAATGTCCCAATGTTTGTAGACATGGCAGGATTTCGCTCCCTAGGGAGTTGAAGAGATTAAAATTTATTGCAATCAAGAGGGAAAACATTTTCAATACGGGAATATGAAAGTCAAGGCATTTATAGGTCATAACATAGAATTAAGAATAGTCCAGAAGTAGCGTAGAATCATATTTGAATACATCGGACTGTGTCCAATAATGCCCCACTATGCCCCACTTTCGCCGCGCGCATTCGTGATGTCGCCGCGTAATGTTGCACGATGGGAAAAAAAAAATCATAACACAAATGTAAAGTAAAAAAAAGCAATCTGTTAATTTCTCTAAAATTTTATTGTGCACGCGGAAATATTTATTGACACAAAATAGTAGATAAGTAAAGGGTCATTTAATAAGAGTTATTGAATTAATGTACTTTCAACTTAAAATATTGAAAAAACATTTTTTTTACATAAAACGGATATTTTTGTATCATTTTAAATAATATTTGATGTTTTGAAGAATGTCGGTCAAATGTCCACCATATAGTTGTTTAATCCGAGGTTCAATTTTCATTATTTCTCTTATTACATGAGCAAAGGTAAAAAAAATTACCACCCTGGCAACAATGACAAAATTTGCATTTTGTTTCTTCGACAATCCGACAGGTGGAAAAATAATTCAAAGATCCTAGCAGTATTTCTACACTTTAAAGGGACACAACGCGGCATAGTTAAATTCAAATCAGGGGTTGCGTACTGAGCGACGTCTACAAAGAAACTAATGGGTCAAAACGTAAATCTACTCATTAATGAGTAGTTTAATCGCCTTCTGTTTGATGTGCGTATGCGGTTTCTGGACTATTCTTAATTCTATGGGTCATAAGTACTGTAAATGCCTAGAATTTCATATACTCTGAACAAAATTAATTTCCCTCTATGTTGAAATACAATTCATTTTAAGCTGTTTTTAGACGTTGTTTCGCAGGTATAATAATTCAGATATATTTTACCCGCACCAACAAAAATTTTGGCGTTTTTTTAACTTAAATAAAATAAAAAAGTGGATGAATGAAATAAATACGAAATTTTAAATATAGATGTCTATGCACTTACAGGGCTTATGACTTTTCATTGGCAGGTTAATGTGGCCACTTTACGCGCTGTACAACATTCACCATTTAGGCATATTAAAGCATCTACATTTCCTAAACTCTTCCATCTGTTGATTTTTTGTGGCAAAAGAGCTGAAACCTTCATAGATGTAGGTGATATTCATGTGGTTGAATTATTTTACAAAAATATTTTCCCTCTCTGTTGCAACAAATTTAGATCTTAACAATTCCTCAGGGAGGAAATCCAGCCTGTCTACAAACATTTGGACATACTTAAAACATTGTTGGTTGCATAAATAGGGAAATAAAACATACCGCGAAAAATATATGAAATGGATTAAAATAATTGATTGTATTTTCATTTTCAATATGGATACTGTGGAGAAGTGTTTTCATACATAAATGTAAAAAGAAATTAAATAAAAATACGTTGCTATAAAAACGCGACGTGCTTGACCTTGGATGTTGTGACGTCAAGATTCGTGATAATGTTCTAAACAAATTTCAATGGTCAGGAACAAATAAACATTAATCGTGACGTATAAGTGGCGTGGTCAATGGAATGACCGTTTTTGCGGGAATTAAAAATTACAAATTTAAAAGTTATTTTATGCTATTAATGAATAGCAAAGAAAGTTTTTTTGACCGGAAAGTATTTCATAGATCTTTATTACTTAAAAAATGGAAAAAAAAAAGTGATATTTTCCTATTTTCACTTAAACCAGCCAATTACTAGTCGTAAGTCCTGTAAATGCCCAGACAACCGTATTCCCTGCTTAAACATTTTTATTTCTGCTGTATATATTTGTAACTGTAATATATTATTTAAAAGCTCAAGACTGAAAATTGTTTTTTTTTTTTTTTTCTCCAAACGAAAGCGAAGTTTTTAAATATTTTCCACTTTTGATATTTTTTTAAATGATAACATTATATTTTATAGAATCGTTAAAATATTATGCATAGTCTCTACGTACTAAATGGTATGTGCCTTAACATATTATCCAAGATTACATTATCACAATATATTTTGATATAATATTATTATAATATACATAACCATTAAAATTTCAGTCGTTCTTCATAGTAAAATATATTAATCTTGAGAATAGAAGAAAAGTGTGTATCACATTGGAATGAGAGGCCCGATCGTTAAAAATAATAAAACATAATTTTTCATATAACTAAATATAATATAAAATGATTTTAGTCAAACCTCAAGTAATAAAAATGCGTTTGTATGATTTATCAAAATCTTTCAATTTTAGGGTTAATTTTGATGTGAATAAAATGTGTTCGAAAATTTAAAACACGTTGTGGTCCAAGGTTCGCGACACAACCCACTAGTTTTTTTATGTCCCGAAGGATAAAAAATACAGATCTGTTTGTCTGAAATAGAACCAGTAGCTCAATCACAAATAACTATCGACGTGCTTAAAAACAAGCTAAGCATTTGAGCGATCACAATAAACATTAATGAACATGCTTACGTTATCGCAGTCATAAGTCAACGCGTGCGTAATCTCTAAGTCAACGCTCGTGTCGGTTAGTTTTTTTTATTTTCCTCGTAAATAAATAAACGGAGTTCACAACGGAGTCCTGGTCCCGACCCTGATGTATAGGAGCGAAGTATGAACTTGGAAAAACAGGGATGAAAGTAGGCTAAACGCTGTCGAAATGCGATCTCTCAGGCGAATGTGTGGTAGAACTATGTACGATAGATGCACAAATGTTGAGATCCGTACATTATGTAAGGCTGAGATAAGTCAACGCGTGCGTAATCTCTAAGTCAACGCTCGTGTCGGTTAGTTTTTTTATTTTCCTCGTAAATAAATTAACGGAGTTCACAATGGAGTCCTGGTCCCGACCCTGATGTATAGGAGCGAAGTATGAACTTGGAAAAACAGGGATGAAAGTAGGCTAAATGCTGTCGAAATGCGATCTCTCAGGCGAATGTGTGGTAAAACTATGTACGATAGATGCACAAATGTTGAGATCCGTACATTATGTAAGGCTGAGACAAGCATTATCGACAAAATCAAGAAAGGAGCTCTGCGCTGGTTTGGACACGTAGAACGAATGGACAGCGGAAGAACGCCTAAGAATATTTACAATGCAAATGTTGATGGATGCAGAAATAGAGGAAGACTGAGAAAGACATGGCATGACCAAATCCAACATACACTTGAAGATGGACATGTCAAAAGTCGTAAGAATCGGCGCGCGTGCATTAGAAGATGTATGATCGAGAGGAAGTGAGATCTGTATGCAAATATAGTGTTGTGGCGTTCTATAGTCTCTGCCCACCCTTGCGGGGAAACGGCGTGATGGTTTGTTGTTGTTGTAAATAAATACAGTTCATTGGCGAAAAATCGGCGTTTACTTAAAAAATAATACAATATATTGCATTTGCAAAATATTTAGGAGTATCTGATACAAAAACAGTGAAAATAAAATTACAATTACTATGGCGACTGGTTTTCTTGACATCTGGCTTGCCAACAGCCGGTTAAATGCAATGAATAGCATAACAAATAAATTAATAAAAATAGCAGGTTTGAAATATTTTCTATATTTACACCGGTGAAATTCAAATATGTGATTGCGCAGCAGGATTATACGTCGCGAAACGTAAATATTTTGACATGTAATATTAAGTATTCACGGATGTTCCAAACAACCATGATGAGAAATTGTTATAACCTCGCTTATTAGCACGTCGATAGTTATTTGTGATTGAGCTACAGAATCCTTTAGAGGAAACGCGGTATGACTTTTCTTCAAACAAACGTATTCTCGTACTTTCTTCCTGGATTATGGCACTAGGAGCAGTGTATTTAAAAAAAAAAACTATAGATATTTACTATTTTTAAATAAATTGTTTATTATGGAAGCTAAGACTATCCAAAAACCCATAAAGGTGTCCAGTTTTGTCTGCCGTCTTCGGACGCACGATATACAAAATTGAAATTATAATTTTTAAGAATGGAAAAATTATCGACACAGAAAATTTCACTCCGATACTAAAAAAAAAAAAAATCGGTTTGATTTCGGGGTGCGGAAAACGGGACAGTGAAATCTCAGTATTGTTGATTTTAGTTGGGCATAATCAGTCCGATGTGCAGTTGTCTTTTCGCACAGTATCAGGGAGACATATGCGAGACAGTGACAGAAAAACTACGTTAAAATACCAATTCCTCAAATTTCACTTCCGCCGCATATCCTACTTACAAGCGTTGTCGACTCTCTAAGTTGGCCTCGTCGGCGCATCCGCAGTCGCCTACCATTCTCGAGGTCCCGGGTTCGACTCCTGCCAAAGTGATTCGACACTGCAACACTTACCTTGCACAAAAATGATGTAGATACGTTTCGATTGGTAGCCACCGCAGTGCCTTATGCATCACTGGGTGTGGACAGAGAAAGAGTGATGACGATGATAATAGTTAGGCCCGCAGATTTTGATTCGCTATCGCGACATCTTCGAGACTTGATCTCAATTTTTTTATATGAAACCGGTAACGAATTATTCCAAATCTGTGAATTTATCAGTATTTATATCATATGATTTTTATCTCTATAATTTATTACTACTTCGGAGTAAATTTGTTGAATTCGCAGTTTTAATTTTGCAAAGTGTGACACCTAAAACAGGTATTAGAGACCCAACGTTTATTCCAATGTTAACATTATTTTGTAAATATAAATAAATTATAAAATGCAATAAGTAATAAGCCGATGCATCATTAGGTGCAGAAAATGGTAAGATAAATGCTGTTAGAATTAGAGGAAGTAAAAAAAACTGTTATTTTTAACAGTTATACGTCTGAAAAACCTGAAACAGTTTCTCAAAAAATTTAACTGTTTAGTAAATTAAAATTAAAACGTTATATCGGAAAGAGCAGTAATAATAATAATAATTATTATTACATATTTTGATAATGTATGCAGTGTCGTTTTTTTGGGAACATCATCTCAAGGGCGCTGTTTAATAAATACGTATCCCAGCACGTCTTGCAGCTACAGAGCGTACAGACGGTTGGGATTCTAGTTCCTCGTTTCCAATTATGATGTATAAGAAAATGACTGAAAACCGTTGATGTAAAAAAAAAAGTTAGTGTATTAAAAATTGAAACTGTTTTTAAAAGTAACGGTTTAAAGGTGCGTGGGCGAAATCGTGGCTATCTCTCCCTCCATGAAAATGAAGGAAAAAAGTTTCTTTGATAACTTGATGTTTTTTATTGATATTTCTTGATAAAACTACATAGTTAATGATTATGATAAAATTATAAATAAACTTATCAATGAAACTTCTTGGTTTAGTTTTACTTTTTCCAAAATATGTTGAGAATAGTATAATAGCTGTAAACGTTGTAAACAATTCACCAGTTTTGAAGATGCCTACTTAGGCGAAAGCGGGCGTTGGTCAAAAAAATAATAAAAAGTAAAACTAAACCAATAAGTTTCATTGATAAGTTTATTTATAATTTTATCATAATCATCTTAAATAACTGTTTCTTTTTTTTTTAATGTGAAACGGTTTAAGTAGTTGCTTGCACTAGGTTTTTTGCCCCCGCTGCTTTAACTGTAATACAGAAATAGTTTCACAAAACAGTTTGATTTATAAAATGGTAACTGTTTCGAGTGACTTTTTCCTGTTCCCTAAACTCGAATTACCACTTTGCAGAAAGCATTTTGACACGATTGAGGTGATAAAAGACTATTTTCAGAGGGAGCCGAAAGCCATTCCGAAATCGGCCTACGAGAAATGCTATGAAGATTTTAAAAAACGTCGTCGTATGTGTATCGCCTCTAATGGTGATTTCTTTGAAAGGGATAACATAAATATCGATGAATAATCGAGTGTTTTTTTTAACGAATTCCGGGTCATATTTGAACGTAAGGTGTTAACTGCATATATAAAAATGCATAAATCAGAATTAGAACGACATAATTGCACATCGCCTGTATTAAAAAAAATATATATTTTATATTAATTTCAAAGAAATACGAAAAAAAACAACAAAAACAAAGCTCTTTAACGAAATTAAATCAGGTTAAAAATAAATGTGCCTTAAATATACGAAAAATTTCATTTTGTACAAAAAATTAAACTAAATCGAATTTATACCCATAGTACTTTTTTGAGATTTATAATATATAATAATGCATTTTGTAAATAAATTAATATTCGGACTTTCTTTTTATTATATTTGATTATAATTGCCATTTTCGTGAAAGAAAAAGAGTCCTCAGACTCTGGGTTAAAAAAACCCAATGTGTAAAATATTTGAAAACGAAAAACACATTGAAAATGTTTTATAAACATAACAGTGACTAAAATTATCATAAAATAAGAAATTCTGTTATTTATTGAAAAAAATATAAGAATTGCACTAAAAAGTTACCACAAAAGTTAATTTGTAAAAAAATTATGTTATTTTATGTGCCATACTAAAATAAATATATTTATAATTATTATTACAATAAAGGAAGACCAAAAAGAGTTGATGTGAATTGCAAATTAATTTAGTTAAAAAGTGGTCAGTTAAAAAATGATTTATCTTTGAATATTTTAAACCGATTCATATTTTTATAAAGAAGAGACCCAAAAGTTATCCAATAAGTGTGCATGTTTACGCCCGAAGAAATATTCTAACTAGAAAATTGGTCTGATGATGCGTTGGCGATGGGGAGAGTCTTACAACGATAACGATCAATCTTGAGTCTTCATTAAAGAAAGCAGTTTCGACTTTTTTCCTTCTTCAGAATTCTTGAAATCTGACAGCAACTGAAAACAAAGTTATGATAAATTAATAAACTCTACATTTAATACAATGTTTCAACAGATGTAAAGAACCTTTTGAAATGGGAATAATTAGCGTATGACCAGTCAAATCTTATGAACTGTCACGGCTTATGACATGTCACGGCTTATGACATGTCACGGCTTACGACCTGTCACGGCTTATGACATGTCACGGCTTATGACATGTCACGGCTTATGACATGTCACGGCTTATGACATGTCACGGCTTATGACCTGTCATAGCATGTGACTTGTCATGACTTGTGACCTGTCATATCATGTAACCTGTTATGACTTATGACCTGTCATAGCATGTAACCTGTCATGGCCTATGAGTGACATGGCCAATGACCTATCATGGTTTGACCTAAATGAAATAATTTTTGTGACATTAAGGTAAGATGATCAGTCTTACGCTCTACTAGTACTAAAAAACTGAAAATACTTTATTAAAAAAAAACACATATTTTAAAATTTCTTCATGAACTAGTTTATTCAGTGAAAAATATTTTATGTACGTCAAAATGTTTGTTAATAAATACCGGATTCAACCTTACAGGCAGTTAAGACATTTCAACCGAGATGAGGAACCTTCAGAAAATATGTAAATCTACGCATTAAGACTATCAATTGACTGGTTTAATTTTATCACGTCATGCGTCTTAACAAACTGTCTAACAAACACCATTCTGGTTATGGTTTAACATTGATATTCATTGTTTGGGTATTTTTTATGAAAGGAGTGTCCAAAAATATTTACTTTGAAAAACAACCCAGGACCTAAAAGGTAATTTATAAATTTGTCGAGAGATTTTGTGACCCTTTTAGTGGCACCGATTCACAGGGACATTTACTGCCTCCCTGCGTACATTTATACCCCGCAGGGGTCCTAAGATGGAACACACTGAGTGCCCGCGAGCCCTTAAATGACTATTTTACGTATGTACATATTTCGTAAAGTAAAATGGGATAATTTTTGGACAGATGAGGATAATATTAAGATGTGGGAGACGAACAAATGTTAAGAAAATGATTCAACTTCTAGATATCATGACAATTGATCAAATAATCAAATTCAATGTTGCCAATGAAATAAACAAAATTATTAAAGGAATAGTTCCGAGATATTTTCAAAATAAACTAAAAAATAATGAGTTCTTTCATAACTATGCAACAAGAGGATCTAAAAATATAAGACTGGAAAAGAAATCAAAAGCAATGTCCCAGAACTGCCTTATGTACAAGGGAATAAAACTATTTGAAGAAATGCCAGAAAGCATAAAAAATGAAATTAATGTAAATATATTTAAAATTAAATGTAAAAAGTATATATGTGAAAAATATTAGGTAGTAAATAGTGTAAATAGTGAATATAATTAATGAAAATGTACATATGAAACAGTTAATATTATAAATTAGGATACTAAGTGTATAACAGTGATAAATAATGTTAGAATAAGTATAGATGTAAATATTGTGTTGTAAATATATATTAGACTATGTAAATACATAGAACTAAATAAATAAATAATAATAAAAAAAAAAAAAGAAAACACTAATTATGTTTTAATTTGACAAACAGTATGAATAAAAGCCTCCTAGGGCCAGACGCACAGCAAAAAAAATAAGTTAACAATGCGAGAAATAGAGTTTGAATTTAGTAAAAAAATATTTAAAATAAATTAGGAAATCAACATTACGATTTTTCAACGTCTTTTTTGAAAATAATTTATTTTTAAAATAAACAATAGTAACCATTGACATATAATACACAGACATGCCCTATAGAGTGAAATATTTTTAAAAGCAGTGACACGAAAACGTACCCTTAGTTACCAAGTACTGTTTATTTACACCGGGGCTACATTCAACGAGCGTGCATATGCATAAGCTACCAAAAATTGTAGGATACTCATTTTTAATACATAAAAAAGTTTGTAATTTAACGCTAGCAATCAACATTCGATTTGGTAAATTCCTTATAATTTCGACCCGTTTATTTCTTATTACTGGATATTTAGGAAAACGAAAAGATAATAAAAAACTCACTTTGTTAAATTTTAAAAACGTATCTTTATCAGTGTATCACTGTCACTAAAAAGAGCTTCGCAATTGCACCGCTAGGCGTAGTTTGACGTTTGCAAAAAATAATCGAATTGAATCGGGTTGTGGTCCCGTGGCTAGTGTTGCGGACTCACGGATCAGAGGTACGAGGTCAGATTCCCCACTCTACCCCAACTTGATTTCCATTTTCTAATAGTGACTTATTTACAACTCGTTGAAAATGGCCACCAAAATTTAAATAGTCGGATAGATTATATATATATATATATTTTAAATGATTTATATTTGAATATTGATTGTTTTACGCTTTGTTCATCACTCTTTAATAAATATTTACCAAAAAGTAAGTTCCACAATTCTTTTTACAATGTTTATTCGAAAAGTTTTTACACGTTTTTATCATTTATTTATCATCTATCATTTATTTATTCATATATATGTACATTACAAAAAAATATATCTTAATTCATACATATAGAAATAATTAGGTAAAATTAGGTATATGTAAAAAAAAACACATTAGTATACATAATATCCAAAGAATAATATGTTAAAAAAGTAAAAGAATCTTGTAACGAAAAACTCCCTCAGAGACGTGAAAAATGTCAATGTCCAAAGTGATATTGTTCAACATAGAGATAGCCCTTCCAACAGGCATAACCATTGGCAGGTTGGTCCTGTATATTGGAATGTGAAACAGTCTATGTTGACGCTGTCTAAGGTAATTATCAGGAACATAAAATGACACAAGTAGGCATTTTTGTTTCGATTCTAAACGTCACGCCTAGCTGGCGTTCGAGGAACGGCTAAATACGCGTTGGGCATGACTGAGCGTTTGGTCATGAGTCAGGTGTCATCATTTTTGAGGGCATGACTATGTGGCTTGAAACACGCACATTAAACCTGCCTCTGGTTATGCCGATTGGAAGAGCAGTCAGGCAGCTGGACATCATCACTTTGGAGAAAGACATCTTTCACATCAGTGAAACTATGTTCAAGGGGCAAATACTCTTGCTATTGGAGAGTATTATACCTAGATAATGCAGAACCATTGCTCGAGAGTTTTCGGTTTGAAATATCGTTTCAATAAAACGCATGAAATATTTTGTTATTTGTAATGTTATTTTTGTACAATAAATTAATTTGAAATAACTAAAAACGAGGTGTTGCGCGCGCACTATCGGACAAACGGCACGTATGATGTTACCACGCCATACTTGTACGCAATGCTTGCTTGCTTGTTAAGAGTGCACTCGGCGGGCGTGGGCAAAATGACGAGACGCCACCTTCGAGCCGTTTTGTATGTAGGTACTCGTTTTTACACCCGAAAATTATTTTCAATATATACTGACTAGCTTTTACTGCGGCTTCGCTTACTTGGAATAAGGGTTATTTTTTTTTGTTAATTCAGGCAAGCTTTTGTTTATTTTCCCGATGGAATAATTTATTTTTACGAGATTGAAAGTAGATTGATCTTTCAACTATCGCTATGAAAGAAATACGATAATCCGTTAGTCAATGCTGACGTAGCATCATTATTCTGTTCACAAATCTAAAACGAAAAACAAACCAAACTAACTATGATCTCCCACAAACCATCATCAACACGAAAAATCTTCAAATGAAAAAAAAAGAACTGAAGAAATATCTTCTTGATACTTTATAGTGCCTGTTTATAAATAAATCTGTAAAATACAAATAAAATAAATGTAATTTAAACCTGTCATAAAAAAAAAAAAAAAAATGTTTCCCACCGAAAAGTCTTTAGACTTAGTGGGTAACAAATTCTTTTATTTATTTTTTAATTATAAAATAAACGCTGCTCTGCAGCACTGGAACTGAAAAATGTTGCTCATTGTCGATATACGTAGGTACTTTTTATTGTTTTCATTGTAATATTTTAAAATTCGGGATCTAAAATGAATATCCCATTTTTCTTCTCACCTCTCCGGCTATCCCTATGCAAAAAAAATATGTCGATCGATCGCCCCGTTGAGACGTGAAGAAAACACAAACAAGCTACAGAAAGCGTCTTAGTGGGATTTTAGTTTTAGTAAAAATTGAAATGTTAAAAGTGCATAATTATATATGAATAAAAAAATTAATAAAATAAAACAAACAAATACACTTTCGTATTTAAAGCAGAAGTATGAATAGTTGCCGGCCTCGTGGTGTAGCAGTCAACGCGTTTGCGTGCCATGCAAGAGGTCTCGGGTTCGATTCCCGAGACGGCTGATATGAAATATTTATTTAATAAGGTGTTTTTACGCTTGAAAATTTCACTATCCCTGGACGGTAATACTGATCATCTTACCTTTATGTAAGAAAAAATATCAAAATACGCGGGGATTGGTGTCCCAATGCAGTGCCCTATGCACCACCATGTACGGAAAGGGAATGAAGAAGAATGGGTAGTTAAACAAAACACATACAACTAAATAATGTATTTAAAATCTTATAATTGTCATAAATAAAAAACTACATGGCGACTTTATGGGGACAGTCAAAACATTGCACAATAATGTCACATCGGGCAGGTGTAGCAGAGAGCAAATTGTTGTTTAAGGGATGAAATTGGGAGAGAACAGAGGGTGCTTAAAGGAGGGCGGTCGTATTATCAATTATTCAAGGTGATGTCCCTATACTTTGTTAGCGACATTATGCATTCGTTATTGAGAAAATTTCTTAAGGCAGTCTGATAAAAAAAATAAGGAAATCATATGATTTTGCCAATTTAAAACGCCTGTCTTTCAAAATTACGCCATGAAAAAAAACTAAGTGCAAATTTATTTACAAAAACTCGAATTCGACTTTCCTGTCCAATTAATTATCTTCTAATCGTTAGAATAAATTTTCCTCACCTTTATACTTTGTATTTTATGAGTACCAATGTACCTACCTAAATTACGTCTAAATTTCAAGAGCCCAAATCCGCTCAGTCGAAATGTAATTATATTTTAGTTATTCAACCCTATAATGCCCAATGTAGACGATCTGCTAGATACCGATAATTGGTGTATAAAAGTGCTCTTAAACATGTGTATCACTCGCTGACTAGTTTATTATATTGTGTACAGACTAGCCATTACAATTTATTTTGAAAAGTCGCCGCCAGGGTGGAAATTTTCGATATTTTCTTAACAAAACGACAGTTGTGCACGTATTCTGTCAAAAGTGAAATTAAGTTTATTTATTTATTAACGGACATTGTCCATGTATACAATTTATAAGGTTTAAATATTACAATAAAAGAATAGTTTAAAACATTTAAAAAAAAAAGAAAGAAGCATTGACAAACATAAGGGACATCGAGACAAGATCTAGACTATTTATTTAGTGCTCATTTAAATCGTTGTAAACTTAAACCAAAAAAGTCCTGATCCTGTCTTGAGTTAACAATACGACAAAGACGGGTCATTGGAGAATTTAGGCCATAGTTTGTTCTATGCTGATCGATGAACAGTACTTGATTGTTTCTCAATCTACGAGTCGGAATATTGAATTTTACTTGTCCCAGTAATGATGGAACATCGATTATACCATTTAGTATGCCGAACATATATATGGAGTCAATATTAGTTCTACGTTTTTGTAGACTAGAAATATTTAACATTGACTCTATTTCAGCATAAGAATAATTATCTCTCTCTAGTCTGAGTATCCACGCTATTTTTCGAAGCAAGCGATGTTGGACTGATTCAATGTGATTTATGCGATTGACATAGAATGGAGACCAGACCACCAAGTTAAAGTTCAAAGGGTGATTTGTTAGTTTTTTTTTTTAGATTTAAAGTTTTAATTTTATTGTTTTCGCAACTTTCATTATAGGGGAGCGCGGGGTAATGAGAGCGGGCGGGTAATCGGAGCGATGGGAACCTATGCACAATCGAGTGACCTTAAGCACTCGGCCGTTTCTGTCAACCACTGAGAAAGTTTGTCTGATGCACATGAGCCGTTAGTGCCCTGCGTTGAGTCACGAGAGGCATTGGTGAGTTGTTAGATCTATTATTGTATTATGTTTACGCTTACATACCTAGATTCGTCTTTTTCATGTGCCATTCGTCAAATTGTGATTGAAAGTCGAATGAGATATTTGTGTTACTACTTTAGTCAGCGGGTAATGGGAGCCTATTGAGTCCATTGTAAGCTCAATGCCACAACCGTACATCAATAAAAACAAGGTATTGAAAATCAAGCTTCATTCTGAAATCTTAACAAACACACAACTAAGATTTGCTTTTTTAATAAGTTGAGCTTTATTTTTTGGAGAAGTAAAAATTATGGCTCCCATTTCCCACATGAGCGTTAAATGGGCTCTCATTACCCGCATGTATGGGGTAATGGGAGCGATTGACTTTTTTAATTAAATCTTTATTGTACCTTAATGCATGGCTGTAGTTGATTTAAACTGAAATGAAAAGATAGTCAAATAAACGAGATTTAAGTAACTTATAAACAATGATAACAAAGTAAACAAATGTGGTTTTTATCAACATTTTCCTTTAGTAGGCTCCAATTTTCCCGCTCTCCCCTAATACAGAAAGTTGTTCATAAGAATCGTTATTTCTTGTTTTCTTTACATTCCTGTTGTTTTTCACCTATTAATGCCCGATGTAGCGTATTGTACACATAAACTAAAATATGAAATTAAAACTGTTTTTTTTTTTTTCATTATTTACTAAAATTGGACATTGAAGAATTAAAACTGAAACTTAACAACACCATAGAAAGTGACTGTTTCAATTCAACGTTGATGTTGGCGTGATTTTAACTCCTTAAGCTAGGGTTTCCTAGGACAGCGGTGCCCGTATTTTAACGGCTGTAGTGAACGGTGATGCGGTGGACAGCCGTCGTAACGGTGACTAGAGTGTGGTTTCCTAGGAAAACGGTGTTATCAACACCATTTAACACCGCTTCCCTAGGAAACCACTCTCTAGTCGACGTTACGACGGCTGTCCACCGCATCACCATTCACTACGGCCATTAAGATGCGGGCACCGCTGTCCTAGGAAACCCTAGCTTTACCGCATACAGAGCCATACCTGGCTTGAAGTTTAAATGTCTGTATGTATTTTTTCTCTATTCTCAAGAAAGCTATCACGTCGTGTCAGATGTAGTGGCAAGTATGGCGAAGTAATTTATACATTGGGTTTTTAATGCATGTGAGGCCATAAATATATGGCCGAATAATTTCACTTCGCCATTTTTTTGAAAACATGTTTTTTTTAAATTATTTTTCTTAGATCACTCCAAGTCTCCTCCAAAACATATCGACGCTGGAAAGGAAAAAGTCATCAAGCGACATGTAGCAACTTTACAGAAGAGCCAATTAGAGTTTTTTTTTTAACTATTACGAATCTCTAATTTTAAATTTTTACTAACGTTACGTTTTCAGTTACGTAGGAATCACGCCAAAATAAAACATATGTATGATTTTTAAAAAAATAAATTAAATAAAAAAATGGCTCTTCTGTAAAGTTGCTACATGTCGCTTGGTAACATTTTCCTCCAGCGTTGATATATTTTTTCAAACCGTAAAAAACCTATGTTGTAAACGGTTAAGAAAAAAGATATCATTATTAAATAACTGATGTGCCATAAAGTAAATTTTGCGGAATTAAAGATTATTAAAAAATAAAAAATAAGTCAACAATATTTCGATTATTTCTAAATGTTTGAAGACATGGCCGGATTATGGCCATTGTCAGTGTGTAATAAGTTGATGTTCCTTTAATTATGTTTATTTTATTATAATATCAAAATTTTGAATTGGTCAATTATATTTCCTCATCCCTTAACTTTCTTACGAGCTCTTTTTTTTTTTTTTTCTCAAAATATTATATAATATATTATTTTTCTCTTTACTGTGTAACATGTTCTCTCATCATATTTATGAAAAACTTTAACTGGATGTATGTACTATTTTTTAAATATTTTGTATTCTTAACTGTTGTTTTTCCTTAATAAAAAAAAAAAAAAAAAAACAAAATATTTTTGTTGTATTTTTTTTACCTGTTGCGATAATTCTTGTTCCAGCAATCTCCTTGCCGGCGCGCAGCGCGCGCTGCACGCGATCAACACGGGTAGTAGCACGCGAGCGTGCTCGGCACCGCTGAAGTAGCGGAAGGGAAGCGTGCTAAGGCTCTGCACGACGCACGGAGGCGTGCCCGCCGTCAGTAGGTTCTGCGAACAAAAAAAAACAGAAAAATAAGCATTAGAAATATTAAGAACCGTAAATCTTAAAAGTCTGTGGTAAAAAATCCCCCCAGAGATGGTGCTGTAACGTATACGACATAATCTTTATATATATATAATTCCTCTGTACGTGTGATGTCACCGTACTCCTAAACGGCTTAACCTATTTACGTGCGGTTTTCAGAGAAACATAGGTCTTTGCGCTGTGCGTGTTCGTAGATATTAAAATTTTCAATCGAATATGTAAAAAGAAGTTAGGAGCATCAATGTTTAATTCATCGATCTACCAGGGTTGCATTCGAGGAGAATGCATTTGCAAAAAAATGAAAAGATGTTGTTTTTATGTGTATAAAAAAAGTTTGTTTTTGAATGTTTACAAACGGCATTTGTTTTTTGTGGATCTCAATCAGATTCTTTCCTTAAATTTTTTATACTTTCTACCCATTTGTTTATTTTTATTGGATTTTTGGTAGCACTAAAATAATATTAAATTCAATACATTAAAAAAGATCGTATTCATACATAAGTACACCCCTTCGTTGGTGAGACGATTTGATCTAATAACTTATATGGAAATATAAGTTATTAGACCAAATCAATAATTAGTCAATAAAACCTATCAAACAAATGATTTTGAATCAACAACACAATTTAGATCAGAAAACTAAAATCAATAATCACGAATCTAATGCCAAGCTGTCTTGTCCTGCAAATATTCTTCGACTTTATAATAGCTCTTTCCAAACAGGCTGTGCTTGACAAAATCTTTTTTTTTAAAATGTAGGCAAAGCCTGACTTTCAAGAGGTACCTTATTTTAAAATCATAGGCAAAATAATGATTCGAATGAGAAATAATGATGCTGATAAAATATTATGTCTATGGCCAAGTATTTAATAAGAACAGGTATGTTTTAATGCGATTAGATACTTTCATAGAAATAACTCATTAATCTATCGAGTTTTAATCAATCAAATGTCATATTTGACTGATAATCATCTAAACATGTATTGCTTACATTATTTTTGGCTACCGATAAAATTTGGACCATGAGAAGCAGGTGTCTTAACAAGGTGACATTATGTATATAGATGTTAGGTTTAGTAGTTAGAAATAGCGATGTGAATAACCGGTATTAGAAGATAATCGAATGTATTAAAATTAAATTAAATTGATAATAATAATATTTGGCTGATTTATATAGCGCCATTTTTGTAAAAGATCACCTCAAGAGCGCAAATCTCGAAGATGTTGTGAGATGTGAGAATACTTTTTTACTCCCGTAATAAGTCTTGCTGCTGCATTGAAAACAGATTAAAGTTTATTAGTTTGATATTTTGGGAGATTTGCGTATATTCCATTACAGTAATCTAGACGCGAAACGACATAAGCATTTACAAGAGCTTTAGTTGCACCTATAGAAATATTTCTCCGCACGGATTTGATCTATTTTATTGTTGCATATTTTTCTTTTAATTATTTTATTTATTGATTTTATTTTATTTTATTTTATTCGGGATTTTAACAGATTTTACATAAAAAATAAGTAGAAACATATTAACAATTCTAGAGCCAATTAAAAAAATCCTCTGTAAATCTAATAGTACATCATATATATAAAAAAAGAGTAAACGTAATTGTATATGTGTGACGTTTGTATATATGGGTGTGTATGTGAATGTGTGTATATGTGAATGAATGAGGTAGAGTGTGAATGTGGGTGTGCGAATAAATGAGGATGAGGGTGCGTGTGTGTGGGTGCGTAAGTATAAAAAAAAATAATTTAAAACTTGTAATTATATTGAAAAGTGTACGAGTAAGAGCATGGTTAGAAGTTTGATTATGAAAAATAAAATAATAATTTATATCTGCTTTCGAAACCGTTTTGTAAATATTTAAGTCAAGAAATGTTATAAATTAAATTGTTTAAAGGGTGGTAAATTTCTAAATCTTATTCTGAAAAAAAAAGCATTTTATTTTACAATTTAATTGATACACACTGAATGAATCATGTGCAACGAGTCCCATACAATACGGTAGGTAGCAGTACGGTAATGCAGTGAATACAACAATGTAATGTCAACAATAAAGCATAGTAGGTTTGACAATACGCGTAAGTTAATTAAAATAGAACATAAAAATACATATTATATTATAACTCCCTAGGGAGGTAATCCAGCCAGTCCATTTGGACATACTCAAAACATTATTGACTCAACTAACTGGTAAAAGAAGAAGTATACAAGTTTAAAATTGTTTTCAGGCGTTGCCTAGAAGGTGAATTGGTTCAGTCAGATTTCAGCTCTTTTACTTCACAAAAGTCAACAGATGGAAGAGTTGATGAAACGTGGATGTTTACACATAGGCAGAATGGTGAATGTTACACAATGTGTAGTGTGGCCACTTAAACAGGCCAACGTCATGTCATAAGCCCTGTAAATGCATAGACTTATATAAATTACTATATTCCCTTTTCAAAAATGTTTTTCCTCCGTTACAACAAATTTAGACAAACCGGTTTGTTTATGTCCAGGCGAATGAAGATACAGTTCTGTGTGTGCAATAGAACCAGAATCACGGACGAGTGTTCTCGACTCGAGTCGGGTAAAAATCATAAAAAAAGAAATCGAACGGAGATAAGTTCGCCTCGTAGTGTAGTGGTTGGCGTGTTGGTCTGTCATGCTTGAGATTTTGAGTTCGATTCATGGAAGGGTCAACAGGAAATATATGTATGTGAGGTAAACTAACAATAAAAAATTTTAAAAAGCCTGAAATGTGGAATTTAGACTCAATGGTTAGTCTCTGGTAAAAATTCTGAAAAGGGTAATTTTGACTCAATGGCTACTAACTGGTAAAAATACTGAAAAGGGGAATTTCGACTCAATGGCTCATCTCTGGTAAAAATCCTGAAAGGGGAAATCGAGTGCTAGCAAATATTTTTTTTTAAATAAATTATTATAATTATCAAGAAAGACATTTTTAGGAGAGGTGTACAAGTTTGGATTTTGTCTAAGGGAAGAGACCATTGCAGGAGAATGCTGCGAGATATTGCATAGATTTACAAACTATTTAGTGTCCTGATGTTTATTGAAATAGAATTAAGTTTATTTAGTCATTTTTAATTTAAATTTTTGCTGTTAATTTTTTTTTTTAAATTTTTATTTATTTATTGGGGATATCAACAGTAATATATGTAACAAAAATACAACAAATAAAATATACAGAGAATAAAACCAATGACAGATATCCACAGAAATACATTAAATACACGTACAATACATACATACTAGTGTGTTTGTGTGAGTGTAAGTGAGTGAGAGGGTGGGTGAGTGGGTGTTATATTGGAATGAGAGTGGACATGTGTGTGTAATTTAAAAATGTACATGCTTCAACTTTCCATTATGTTGTACCCCTAGTAAGGTATACGTTTAAATAAATATATAAATATATATATGTGTGTTTGTATGAATAAATAAATAAATAAAAAATAAATAAAAAATTGGTGCATGTTATTTCCATGTTAGGCAAATATTATAACTTATTTAGATCGTAACCGATACACAATAAAAATGACGGTGACGGTTATTAAAGTAATCAAATCTATTCGTATATCTTTTTATTCGACAATCGATTTATTTGACTTTATTTCGAGGATGAAAATGCACATCACTATTAAGACGTATTTAGTACAAGGGAATATAAAGTTCAATATTTTCCCACGAAATGGCGCCGAAAGTTGGTCTGAAAAGATAGCAAAAGAAAAATATAGTAAAAAATTCATGAAAATTTATGCGAGAGGTTGCAGTTGAAAAGGTTTCTTAGGTCCGTTTTATATAAATCTTCACATTAAGTAAGGCGTGTCCAATGTTAATGAGCATTGCTTTGATTAAGTAGATTACGTATTAAATGATTTTTTATTTTGAAGACAAGTCCTTTTTTAATATGATACTTTGAATATTAAATAGAGGTAAAATAAAAATTAAAAAAAACGCTTATAAATTTACCTCAATCCTCAACAAGTAGTTGAACAATATAAACCTAAAATCCCAATTATTAAAAATTAATTTATGTCATTTCCCTTTTTAAATATTTCGCCTTTTATATCAGGGCCTCACTTATGAACGCTATCTTCATCTGTACATATCGAGACGGTAAACTTAACTTCTGTACTATCTGTATCTTCTACCTACTTGCCATATCGACATCATATTGGCCCTTATTTCATTATATTATACATTTGTCAGAAGCCATTTGGAATACGCCTCTCAGATATGGAATCCCCAGTATGCCATATATATAAGTAGAATAGAAAATATTCAAAACAAATTTATAAAGTACCTTAAATACAAAACCGGTATTTCTTATGTATCTACTCTCACTGCCTCCACCTTCCATGGAATCATTTCTCTACAATACCGCAGAGTGTGTGCGGACCAACTACTGCTTTACAAAATTGTGACAGGAATGGTAGACTGTACAGAGCTGCTTGGTTTAATAACAATACATGTGCCAGCCAGGATTTGTAGACGGTACCACCTGTTTCATGTACCAATAAGTAAAACATCGTATGTTAAAAATGCTTTTTTTCGTAGGACTTTTTCAATGTGCAATACAAAATTTAAAAATATAGATTATACAAACATCACTCTGTCAGACTTAAAATTTACACTAAAAATGTATTATGTAACTTAGTAGACATTATAATAATAAATATGTACATCTCCCCCCCCCCCCTTATCCTCTCTTCAGGCATTTTTGTCCTTATCCCGCCCAATTTACAGTAACTTAATGTTCTTAAAATTAATATTAAAAAAATCTTTGATTATTGAGTACTTGAAAATAACATTTTTATATGTATAAATTGTATGTATTTATTTGATATGTAATATATATTTTCTTTACTAACTTTGTATACTATGTGGAAATCTGTTATTAGTTCTGAGTTTATACACTATATCTGTTTGTTTACTAAAAATATGTATGTAGAACTGTTGATTTCCCTAATAAAATAAAATAAAATATGATCAAAAAGAACCAATGAACGACCGCAAAAATGAAACCGCATTCCTTACTTCATTAACATTTCAAATAGTTCTCATTTATATTTCAAATAGGCTTCTGTGATAGAAAGTGCCAACTTCAAAGCGATTTTAAACTCAGATAAATCCCAATTCCAGCAAAAAATGCTCGCTTGAACATGATTCTTAAAAGACTTTCGACACTTGCCAAGACGATATGCTTAACGATCGTCTGTATTTATCTACCGAGCGACCAAAGCCGGCTCCTTAAACGTCTCGATACGTACACTCTGTAAGATAGTAAAACAGACGGAAAAAATATAATAACTGTTTTTTATTACTTTCGCCTAGATACTCTTATATGCCAATAGAGCAGAATCTAGCGACATTATTTTTTGCATCTAGCCTATCGTTTCGGAAACTGACAGTTATGTCAGAATTTAATTCGACTTTAAAATTCTCTCTATGAGGAGAGTTCAGCGTGTATAAGAGTTAATGGGGGATTTACATCTTGGTTTGCGATCTCAAAAGGCGTGAAACAGGGATGTGTAATGTCACCATGGTTGTTTAATCTATACATGGACAACTGTATGAAAGAGATAGAATGTATGGGTATTGAAGCAAAAATGGATAATTTTTCAGTAAGCTGCTTGTTGTATGCTGACGATGCAGTTCTGTTAGCAAGCAGCAAGGCTGATTTGCAGCAAATAGTCTCTAGAATGTATGATGTATGCCTGGAGAGCGAATTGGCGATGAACGAAAGTAAGTCAAAAGTGATGGTATTTGAAAGGGATAGTGAGGTTACTGACGGCATAATAAATGTAAACAACGAATGTCTCGAGCAAGTAGAAGAATTTGTGTATCTGGGAAGCATGTTTTCAAGAGATGGAAGAGTAGAAAAAGATGTTGAAAGAAGAGTGAATGCGGGCAACAAAATGAACGGAGCACTAAGCACAGTAATTTCTAATAAAAATATGTCAATAGAAGCTAAACTGGCAGTGCACAACGGAGTTTTAGTCCCAACATTTATGTATGGAAGTGAAACATGGAACTGGCAGAGGAAGGATGAAAGCCAAGTGAACGCGGTTGAAATGCGATCTCATAGACGACTGTGTGGGAAATCAATGTATGACAGGGTTACGAATGATGATGGACGACGAGAGAATGGTAAAACAAGTATATATGGCAAAAATGAACGGCAACGTTAGACGAGGACGACTAAGGAAGACGTGGCATGATCAGATAAACCAAAATCTTAAGTCTGGTCATGTCAAAAGCAGACAGAACCGAAGGGCATGTATGACAAGATGTATGAATGTGGAAGAGGCTAGGATTGTATGCCAGGATAGACGCGTGTGGCGGTCCATTCTCTCTGCCTACCTAAAATTTACTTATTTCTCTCTTATATTTTGAATAGGCTTTTAAGAAAAAAAAATGCCAACATCAAAACGATAAAAAAATTAAGTAAATCGTAATCAAAGGAAAAGATTCTCGGTGAAACAAAACTTTTATCACTTTTAATGCGTAGATAAACGTATCGAGGGGTTCTAGATCCGTCGGTATAAACCGATGTACTTACATCGAAACTTGATGGTAGGGGGATAGGTAGTATATCTTTGTAGTCGATTGGGAGAATTTTATCTTCAACTATGACGTCATACTGAAGCTATGTCATTTTAATGCGTAAATATGTGTACCGTGGCGTACGCTTTCCCTTGTTTCATATCGATGTACCTACCCAAAACTTGAAGTTGGGGGGTCGGTAGTGTATCTTAGTAATCGCGAGAGATAATTTATCTTCAGCTATACCGTCAAGGTGAAGGTATGACGTCTTCATCTTACCATCTGCTGTGTAACCGTGTATTGGAATATTATAATGGGAGTGAAACAGATTTTCAAAATTTAAATGGAATATAAAATTAGTAAAAAAAATAAATTAAAAGGAAATATGCAAGTCTGAAAAGCATTTACTTAACAAACATACAAAATAAATGAACCATTATTTGAAATTTATAGATTCATTAATATGCAATATTTCAAATGGTAAAAGATATTTTAAATGTTATTTTCGTCTTTGTAACCTTTAAAAATGAAATATATTAAATCTGCGCCATTTCACGTTGAACTTTAGCTATTTTTAATCTACATAATTAACGAAATCGAATAAAAAGTGTACCAATTTGAATTGAGTTGTAAGATATAAATTGAGTTAAGGTGTCCGGCCATATTAATATATTAAATCGTTCTTCAGCTACGATATTGTTTTACCACCAATTTACGAAATTCTCGAAACCCTCGATTTCTTAACTTTCGTAACTTTACACAGGTGTAATACAACTGCAGCTTAAACGCCACCCGCTGACTGTGACTTTTTGCCACTGTCACGTTGTGTCACCGTGGGTGCGCTCACTTCTCACTAATGGTGACAAAATGTTCATTTAGCGATGGATTTCGAAGAGGTCGCAGTGATTTGCGCTCTTGAATTACGCAGAAGGAAAATAAAACGAAAGAAACAGTACTGGGTACATCCCATATATAATGAACGATTATTAAACAAAAACTTCTTAACACTAAATGCCAAGAAATGCAATATAATACATTTTGAAACACAAAAGAAGAACCACAACATGAACATAAAAATAAACAACGAAACTCTTAAAGAACTAGAACATATGACTTACCTAGGACTCACAATGGACAGACAATTAAAACATAGACGGATTCACTAAAGTAATGGCATCGCTACATAGCCTCTTCTACAAAATTAAAGATTTTATACCGAGAAAGGAAAAAATTATGATGTACGAAGCCTATGTCAAAAGTAAATTGAGTTACGTGATCGCCTTCTGGGGAACTGATAAAAAGACAGACATAACAAGAATACAAAGACAACAAAATAAAATTCTTAAACTAACATACAACCTACCCTACCTGACCTCTACGACTGAACTGTACGAAAAAACACACCAGTTTGACATAAACTACTTGACTAAAATTGAGACCTTAAAAATTGTGCACAAAATAACACTGGGAAATATACAAGACGACGACATAATACTAGTCAAAAATGCTGACATACACAAATATAACACCAGACAACAACAACACTATAATATTGAAAAAGCAAAGACAAACACAGGACAGTCAAAAATACTACATAATGGACTTAAACACTACAACAACTTACCTTACTACTTGAAAACTTTTACTAGAGACAAATTTAAAATCAATCTGAAAAAGCACATGATGACTGAACTAACTAGACTAGACGAGACATAAAATGACTAGACAATATAAAATTTCTAATGTAACCCTAAGGGTTTTTTTTAAATTGTAAATAAATAAAAATAAAAAAAAGGTACATTTTACTCCCTGTATTCTGAATTACGTCAATGTCCTCTCAAGTTTTTAAAATTATTTTCGTTTGTCAATAAACAGTTAAAAATAATTTAATTGAAATCTCGTCCTACAATTTCCTTTTCAAATGAATATCAGAGAATTCCTTTATTGCATTTTATGTATGCAATACTGGCCTCTATGTCTTCTATTAACTATTCGTTGTCAATATCATCTTCTGGCAAAGAAGCAGCCATCTTAAATCTCGCCCGCATAAATAAAGGTTTCAGCTCTTTAACTTCAGAAACATCAACAGATGAAAGAATTGAAGGAATACAGATGTTCAAATATGGGTAGAATGGTGAATGTTACAGAGTGTGTACAGTGCCACTAAAACCAGCCAATGACAGGTCATAAGCCCTGTAGATGCATTTTAAAGGAATAACCCGCAAAGCCTCTATTTTGAGGCTTGTTAGCAGGTGGGATAGAGGGGATATGGAAGGAGGTAATGAAAAATACACAACAACACCCAGACCAATTGAGAAAAAAATCTTTCTTGGATGTTTTTCTAGCAACTGGCGAGAATCGAAAGCACGACGCCAGTTTTACAGTTGGCCGTCTAACCAACTACGCCACGGCGCCTGTCTAGACTAGACTTAGACTTCTATATTGTGTTGTGTAAAATGTTCTTCATCTCTGTTCATAATATGTTAATCTAAAATATAACTGCAAAATTCACAACACATGTCCGTTTGGTAGGCGTCTGCCGGCAGAGTGACAAAAAGTTCCTAGTGAGCGCACTCCCATAGCAATGTACAGGCCGGGGCCGGGTGACAGTCACGTCACGCTGGAACCTTTTGTCACCGCATTGTCATGTCGCCACAGTGAGCGCACTCTCATATATCTCCATAGCACTTGACACTGTGACAAAAAGACACTGTGACTTTTTGTCACAATCAGCGGGGAGGCTCTAAACCACTATTTATATGTTGAGAAAAAAAACTTTAATGATTTATCTATTTATTTGGGCAAGAACAAACAGTTTTTAAATATATTGCGTATGGAAAAAAAGAATTTATGTAATCTTAAATTGTAAAAACAGTCAATATAAATTTTCCACAGTGACTAATTTATTTGACACTTTATATACATTTACAATATATATATATACATATAAGGACAGGCATATTGCCTTAAGGCAATTTCTTCCTACCTACCCAAACCGTTCAGTTTGAAAAAATTATAAATACATGGACATATTGAATCTTACAATTTTATACGAAAATTAAAAGCAAAGATTAACAAAATATAAAATATTTAAAAAAATTAACACTATACTATGAAGAGAGGAGAGGGGATGGGAAGGAAAGAAGAAGGATAAAGGAACAATTTAAACATTTAGATAATGACATTTCAATCTTGACTTAAATGTAAATAAAGAAGGGGCGTCTCTAATATTAGTGGGTAGATTATTCCACAGTCGAGCGGCTACTACTGTGAAAGAGGAGGCAAAAAAATTAGAGCTATGACAGGGTATTAAAAGGGTTCTCTCGTTACTAGAACGAAGCGATAGTCCGTGCTGTGAAAGAGGTTGGATGAGCTCTCTCAGATAAACAGGCGAAGTGGGATTATTTAAAATATTGTGAAGAAGTGATAGAATGTGAATGTTTCTTCTATGCCTGATACTGAGCCAGTGTAGTTGCGTGCGATACTCGGTTATGTGGTCAAATTTGCGAAGATCAAAGATATAACGAATACAAATATTCTGCAGTGTATAGTGATGTAAGCTATTGATTAAGTACATTATAGGTAACAAATCAAAAATACATTTACGCGGTGTGTTCAGAAAATAACAAGAATTCATAAAAAAAAAAAATCAATTTTTCTATCTTCAACAAATATTAAAACAATTAATTCTAAATTTCAAAAAACACACGAAACCTGCGACATCTTCTGAACTCCATTCAGTTGAATATTGTACATCTTTTAGAATAAAATATCTAATTTTAAGGAATCTTTAAAAATGAAATGTTAATAATATATTATACATATATATAATACGTATACTATATCGAGGTTTTACTGCCAGAATGCATTATGTCGTTAAAACAAGTTGCGGGATAATCGATTTGAAATTTTTTCAACGCATTATTTCTGGCGAATTTTTATTTTCAAGCTTTAAAATAATAATCTTTATTCTGTGTATAGCATAAAATTTGAAATCAACATCTTGCATCTATTATTAAAAATATTTTAAATATATCGGGGCTATACTGACAGAATGCATTAAGTGATCAGTATTTATATATTTCAAATATTTTTCATTATAGGTGCAAGATATTAATTTATAATTATGTGTTATGCCTACTAGAATAATTAATTATAAAATCCGAATCATACAACATATGGTTATCATTAAGGCTACTGCATCACAGAGGCCGTATGATATTCTATTATGAAACAGCTCTGCTCGAGTTTACCAAGTTCGATTGGATAGCGACAGCAGGTGACGTCATTTAAAAATAACAAAACGAAGACGTTGGACCGAAGAAAGAATCGAGATTTCGTAGTTGCCGGGACTCTCAGTTTGGCTGCCGGAATTTCTCCTTAGATCTGTATCGAAACGTGATTGTGCGCCCGGTAGCCGCTAATCAAATGTCACCCTGTTCACACGGCAGAGGCAGAGGTGAGGAATGCCATAGAAGAAAGAGACGAAGTGTGTCACGCGAGCGCCGCACACAATGGCCGAAGCCTGACTGACATGAGAAAGTTATTATTGATAACAAATGACATACATTTTTTGAAATTCAAAGGGATCATTTATGACGTTTTGACCAGTCACATACAATGCGTTCGAATGTTTAATAAGCCTTTTTTAACCCTCCCTTCCCGGTGACGTGTAGTTAGTACACATTGCATCTAATAACTTAAATATCTCTTTTAAAACATAGTAAATACCGAGTTTATCTTTTCGGTATTCCTCCGTTATCCATTCACGTATCAGTTAAAATATATTTTTATAAAAAGTAAATATTTATTGAGCACAAAAAAATATTGTATCAGAAATCGCAGATAAATTACATACTAAATCGAAAGTTTATTAATGTGTCGCATGTCGCGGCGTATGAAGTAAAAGATCACCGAATATATAATACAACTGTATCACACACCCTTTACGTCTCACTTTCGATACTACAAGTACTTATATTCGGAAGCGAGAGAGACTATTTCACGCGTCACACGCGCAAATAGAAAAGTTGCCAGAACTTCTGCTAGACGCCAGTAGCTCCCTGTAGCTCTCCGAGCTTCGTTATGGATGGTCCTCCTAGCTCGCGCCGCGAGCTTGAGCTAAAGCTTTTTCATTTTATTGGCAATTACTACTACTTCTACCATCGTGATGGTGTGCCATTTCCCCGTAGGGATAGGCAGAGAGAATGGACTGCCACACACGTCTATCCTGGCATACATTTGTAGCTTCTTCCACATTGTCATACATGCCCTTCGGTTCTGCCTGCTTTTGACATGACCAGACTTAAGATTCTGGTTTATCTGATCATGCCACGTCTTCTTTGGTCGTCCTCGTCTCATGCTACCGTTCATTTTCGCCATATATACATGTTTTACCATAATTTCGTCTCCCATTCGTTCTATATTACCAAACCATTTCACAGACCCTTTTTTAATCTTATCAATTATATCTGACTCAGGTTTACTCCGCAAGTTTAGCTTCGATTGACTTTTTATTAACAATTACCGTGCAATTAACTGCCAGAAATTAAATTGTAAATATTATCACTTTTAACTTCAACTTAATTTTTTAAAAGTAATTGCCTATATGCATACATTGAAAAAACTTTAATGTTTGCATGTGTATCGATTACACAGCACCGTAACGCGAGGATATTTTTGGCGCAGTAAGGGAAGGGTTAATGAGTTAGTGCCTTTCGGTGTAAAATTAACATAAACATTTCTTTTGAATAAAACTCCCGTTGGTCCCTTTTTCTCTTATATCACTCAAATTACATACATTAATATTATAATTATAAATCAAATTTCTCTTTTGAAATTTGTATTACTACTAAAATCACTTTAATGAAATTTTATCGACTTCTCTTGGTTTAAAATCTTCTCCTTTAAATTGCTTTTTCAAATTTTAAAGATTACTTGTTATTCCTTCTTTATTTTTTATTTTTTCTCTGCTGCATTGGCATGTTTTTATACTTTTAAACTACTTTTAATTACTTATATTTTATATGTAAATAAAATCAATATATTGCTGCTCTTACTATAATGTGTCATTAATGTTGAAGATGTTTTTTAAATTGACCTAAATTTATTGTCTTATATTTCACTTAAAGATTCTTCTCATCGTTTCTTTGAATCCCTTAAAATAAATATGTGTATATTTATGTTTTGCTTTTTTTTTAAAAATGTTATAAATATTTTATTTTTTTTACATCTGATCATGTTTTTCATTCTTTATTTCAATTCTTAATTTTTAATTACTCTTACAAATTTTCTTCATCTTTAATATTATTTCCATTTGTAAATACTCACTACAAACTACAAACATTAAAATATCTTTTTTCACTTAAATTTTAATTTTTAAACAACTTTCATTTATGTTTTTCCTTTTCCTTCTCTTTTTTATACTTTCATAATTAACCTTACATATAATTGCTTTATAATATGGAAACTTCACTGGTCCATTAGAATTAAGTCTAATTGTGTAAAATATTACACTTTGTAACTGTACTGTATGTTTCCTGAATAAAAGAAAAAAAAAATTAAATAAATAAATAAATAAACAAATTATATAACTATTAATAAGTTACTGTTACAGAAATAATAAATAAAACAAATCGGTAAAATAAAATGTCTAAGGCAGCGTTAGGGATTCGTTTAACATGCGGGTAGTTACATCTTGTTAAAAAACAAATCAAGCAGGTGACTACGTACTGTAAAAAAACCGCAAGAGTGAACTTGTCTATTATATAGTGGGGGTATTGTATTTATTTAACGGCTTACGCCTCTAACAAAGTATTAAAAAAAATACAATTACAAAAACAAAATACAAAACACTTATGCATTTAAAGAGGCATGTTTGAAAATTACATAAAATGTTTTCCTCGGAACGGGAGACTCCAGTGAAAAATATTTAATGAAAAAATATTTATGCATACATTGTAAAAGAAAGAAATGAAATATAAACAACGCGAAACGAAAACATTCAGTGCATACATGTTAATCATGGAATCAAATAAAATAAATAAAAAATAAAATAAAATAATAAAAAATATACTCTTAAAACAAACACTTTAGCATATAAGGCAAAAAGCATGTGAGTACGATATTTATGTTTTTGATTTTGGCATAATATTGAAATATTGAAAGAAAAAATATTGGAATATAATTGAAAATACCGTATTTTTTTTTTTGCAATCGCTGCTGTGTTTAAAAAATAAAAGGTTAAAGTAAATTGATTGCAATGTAAATACCATAGAATTAAGAATATTCCAGAAACCGCACACGCACATCACACAGAAGGCGACTCAACTACTCATAAATGAGTAGGTTTACGTCTTGACCAATTAGTTTCATTGTAGACGTCTCTCAGTGCGCAACTCCTGATTTGAATTCAACTATGCCGTGTTGTGTCCTTTTAAAGTTTAGAAATACTGCTGGATCTTAAAGAAACAGGGTGCAAACACATTTCATACGTAATTTGCAAATGAATGTGTATATAACAAATGCATTACTTAAAAATTGAATTATTTTTGAAAATGGAAATTTTGTTAGTGTCGCCAGGGTAGATTTTTTTTACCCTACTTTGCTCATCTATTAAAAGCACTAATGAAAATTAGACCTCGGATTAAACAACGCCGTGGGGGACATTTGAACGACATTATCTTTAAAACATCAAATATTATTTAACATTATATATAAATATCTATTTTATGTCAAATAAAATTTGTTTTATATTTTAAGTTCAAAGTTCATTAATTTAATTACTCTTATTTAATGACTCTTTACTTATCTACTCTGTTGTGTCAATCAATGTTTCTGCGTGCACAATAAAATTTTAGAGAAATTAACAGATTACTTTTTTTTTACCTTACATTTGTGTTATGTTTTTATTTTTCCCTATCAAGCAACATTACCCGGCGACTTCACGAATACGCGCGGCGAAAGTAAGCCGGAGTGGGGGAATTTTTGGACACAGTCCGATGTATTCAAATGATTCTACGCTCCTTCTGGACTATTCTTAATTCTGTGGTAAATACTGTATTTTTTTGTAGCAATCGCTGCTGTGTTTTGAAAAATAAAAGGTTTAGGGGTGACAGAGGTAACGATTATTTCATTATTTATTTATTCAAACAGAGAAACATATAACAAAAACAAAAAAGTAAAACGTATCTCTAAATCTATTTTTTGAGTTTATAAGTGAAAATTCTTGATGGAAGTTCATTGTAATTTATTATAAAAATATAAGACGAGTGATACTTTAATCCACAAATTTGGAATATCCAGTGACCGGTTTCATCGCTTTCACGACATCTTCGAGACTGGTATCTTTATTAAGGAGTTCAATGTATTTATACATAACAGAGGTAAGAATATAGAATTCAAAATTATATGAAAGTAAATTAAATAAAATTATTTTTATCTTGAGGATCAATATCAATTTTTTTCGGGTTAACTGATGAGTTGAAATAATGCTATTTAATTGAGTTAAAACAATTTATTTTTATTTTTTAATAAAGTATCACTCGTCTTTTATTTCTATAATAAATTACAAAGGAACTTCCATCAATAATTTTCACTTAAAAACTTAATTTTATAATAAAGTTATTTTTATCTTCTTTAAAATGGAGACCATGGGCAAACAAAAGAAGTGTTGGAAGGCCACAGAAAAGATGGGTCGAGGACATTGCCTCCATTGCCGGTAAAACGTGGATGATGAAAGCGGGTGATACGAAGGAATGGAGACGTTTGGACGAGGCCTTTATCCAGCAGTGGAGAGAACAAGGCTGAAGAAGAAAAATAAGATACTATAAATTGCTATTTTTTCTGTGCTTCTGTGTGTTACAACAACTCTTATATATGCAATCAACTCAAACGAAGTAACTTCGTGATATTTTATTACATATATTATCCATTCATTTAACACATAACTCAAAACAAGTTTGTAATTCAGCCAGTATTAGGTATTCTCATAACGATTAAAATGTCAACTGGCCGATTTGATCTAGAAATGAATAATGCCAAAAACGGTTGTGTCCAGCACCACATGTGTTGCGAGTCATATTATGTCAAAAGTATCATCTCAAAGAAAAATAGTCCTTAAGAAATAATGTTTGATATACGGTTTTCCAAATCGAGAATCTTCAAAGAATTTGTGTGATCTGCAAGTTTACTTTAGGAGAAAAATTACGCTACTGGGTTTAATATGTTCAAAATATAGTACACTTATTTGTATGAAGAAATAAGCTGGAGTAATCGGCTAGTTCCTTGGCTCATTACTAGCGCTGGGCGCCCTATTTTAATATTTGAAGAAACATACAAATGCTGGCAATGATTTATAAGAAATAGTAATTATTTTTTTGTTTTTCTGTAAATAAAGTCACCGAAAAACATTATTATGGATAGTCATATATAATGGTAAGCTGCGCATAATCGCTTCTAAACACGATTCGCCCCTGGTACTTAGCGTAGTTTGAACTGTGTAGCGTAATACTGCGTTGAAAATATTATATTAGACTCAATCCTACCAACACATTTATGTCCGTAACCTACTTTCGATTAGGTAATAATATTTTATTGGAATATTGAGAAAAGGGTGATCCATATCATGACTGACTTCACCCAGCCGGGAAGGGATCTTTCCCGATTACATTTCTCACGGTAGCCAATCGAACACCGGCCACCTGCATTTGGAAATACCAACCAAAGGATCGCAGTCCTTAAAACCTCACGAAGTATTAGTCGGGATATTTATATACCGTATTTTATTTCTATAAAAAAATAGAATGAACTTCTACCAAAAATGTTCACTATAGTCCTAAAAATAAAGCTTGATTAAAATTACAGTTGTCAGAAAAACTGACGACATAACTTTGTAGTAATGTCTAAGGAGTGATTTATGACACACGAAAAATCATTCGTATTTGGTATGTTAATATATTTTTTTTTAATACAATGCCTGACATATAAATCAACCTAAATATATAAAATGAGCTTAAAAACTAAAATAAACCTAATTATTAACGACGTTCTTACAAGGTTACATTATTTTGCAAAAAGGTTAGAGATGGGACAAATTGATCAATGTAATTTGATTGAATAAAAAAATAATTCGTTCGATTATGTTCACTAAAAAAGTATAAATGTCTTATTTTTTGGTAAATAATTGTATTCAACACACAATAATAGGCTTGTTTTTGCCTTTTTATATTTATTTTCGGAAACAGAGTATCATGTTTGCATGAAAAAACTGATAAAATCGAATGTTGAACAATTAAATGATATAATATTTACCGCGTACAAGAAAACATTTTTTTACATCCGATTTCCTGCAGCACTGAACTTCCTCAATGAGGTATTTCGGGGGAGTGGTCAGTTACGGGCCGCACTATGAGCGCACCTGTCAATCGAATTGGCGACTCCTACATCGCTTTAATTACAATAAAATGCATAACACGGCGATGCGGGATGCGCGCCCTGAAGTGACGCATCACGCACTAAATTATAATCTTCAATAAGCCCTTATCACATCCATTCGGTCCAATTAAACTTGAGGCTTACCGCGCTACAATAATTGCGAGAAAGCTTCTCAATACGGTCGATATAGCCCGATCAATTAAATTACGCAATTTCCTTTTGGCCAGGTGTTCTCATTAATTTATTCGGGACTTACGTTATTGATGTTGACCCTTTGACAAAATTAATTTGTGGCACTTTTAAAGGATTTCCGTGTTATTTATTCAAACAGGTGCGTTAATTTTTACACCACCAAATGACTAGACAAGTCCAAAGGTTTGTAGACAAGAATATAAATTTTATTTTTTATTTTTTATAAATTTATTAATCACAAACAAAAATACAATCTAACAACTAAATACAATTATTTACATTAATCAAATATATTATATATATAAAACACGAGTGATACTTTAATCCACAAATTTGGAATATACAGTGACCGGTTTCATCGCTTTCGCGACATCTTCGAGACTGGTCCCGAAGTCCAGTCTCGAAGATGTCGCGAAAGCGATGAAACCGGTCACTGGATATTCCAAATTTGTGGATTAAAGTATCACTCGTGTTTTATTTATAAAATAAATTACAATGAACTTCCATCAAGAATTTTCACTTACAAACTTAAATTAATCAAATACATAATATTTACATTAACGTTTCCCATTACGTAAAAGAAATAAACAATTCTCGTGTACATAATGGGGAGTGATCTCTTACAAAAGTTTATTTTATTTTAATTAATAATATTTTTAGGATAATATAAATAAATTACAAAAAAGATATAAACGATGTTTTCAATCAGTGTTACATAAAGAAGAATTATAGATGTAATTTTTCACTTGTTTCTTGAATATATTATATTCCTGACTGTACTTTTTACTATCTTTGTTCATTTCATTAAATAAAAATATTCCTATATAAGTATAATGATGTTGTGCTGTAGTTGTTTTTAATTTAGGAATTAAGATATTACCACCTGTTCTAGGTCGCGTACTTAGGTTTTGTGACCTACTATTTATTTTATTCTTATGTATTTGAAGCAAACAATTCTTTTTATATAGCAATTTTATATCTAAAACCTTATTTTTAAAAAAATAATTGAACAGTGGGAAAAGTAGACGGTTTTTTCAAAATAACTTTTATAATTAATTTTTGTATTTCTTCAACCGGTAAAATATTTGTTTTAAAATATTATACAATAACTCGTGGAGTAGTGATTAGCGAGTGTGCCTACCATGCGAGAGGTCTCAGGTTCGGTTGCTGACATGGTTGACATGAAATATTTCTTTGAAAAGGTGTTCTTACACTTGAATATTTCATAGTGCCTAGCCTATCTGAAGCCTAAGACTGATCATCTTACATCCATGTAACAGAAATGAAACTATAAAATGAAATCAAGAAACGCTGCGATTGGTGTACAAACGCAGTGCCTTATGCACCATTCGGTGCAGAAAAGGAATGATGATGATGATAATAACGTATATTTAAATATAAGTTGTGAATTGAAATTCCTTAGTACACTTCCACTTATTTAATTGATAAATAATTTCACCCTCTACTGGGCATCTTCAGACTGGTAAATATTATACAGTGTCAGGATAATTTAGTATTGATAGTAATTAAGAAAGAGATAAATACCTTTTTTGCACCACAACAGGCCAGGAGGCCCAACTACAGTGGTGAATTACATTATATCACAGAACACCCACAATTTTTTCAAATTTATGTGAAATATTTCAAGTATGTCTATTTTTTTATTTCTTCAGGTAATTTACAGCGAATTAAATTTTACACGCTATAAAATACGCTATTCTGCCTATGTTTGAGTATTGTGACCATTAAAAACAGTTGGTTTTAATCGACAATAATTTGAGCATGTTCAAATTGATGTTTGCAAAAAATAAGGATCATTCAAACCAGCCAACGACAGGTCAAAAAAACCCCGTAGATAATTTGACTTTCACAATCACTATTTAAAAAGGTTGTTCATTTAGTAATTTTGCACAAAGTGTCGAACCAGTGGCGGTTGGTAGTTCCGACAGTGCACCCGTATGCGGGACGCATATTGCAATAAAAATGCACCTTTCCAAGGGGCATAAGTCATCTACGTTGGACACAACAAAGATGCATGAGTGTGGAGAAATGAAATATTGACCATCAATATCGTTGGTTTAGTGAGACAGAAAAATAAATAGATATATGAAAAAATAATATATCAATACAGAAATTGACTTCGTTATTTGTTATCATATTATGTACATAAAACTATACATTTACGCAAAGTTGCTTTGAATGTATAACTAGGGTTATTTTAGCTCGGTTTAAGACAGTAATATAAAAAAAAACTCTCATTAATGCATAGCAAAAATAAATAAAGGTAATTAACATGGTGAAAAATATGATTTTAAAAAAATGTCATAAAAGACAAAGTGAAAACATATTAAACAACCCAGTAAAATACGTAGTTTAAAAAATACAAAATAAGAAATATGGTATAAGACACAGTAAAAAAATATATATGTTTAGCTAAAAAACTATTTTACAGTAAAAAACGTAGTAAAATGAAAAACATAGCGAAAGATACAATAGTTAAAAAAACATATATGAATGCATATAATATAATATAGTATAAAAAACATATTAAAAACAGAGCAAAAAGTAATGAGGATCACCAAAAATTCAGTCAATAAAAAAGTTGAAATATATAATAACAATTCAAATAAGAACATGCATTGGCCATCTAACAGCCACCATCAACCCCTTAGACTCTCTGCGACCAATTACACAGAGGAAATGAATGAATTAATTGTGGATAACATATACAGCGCCGTTTTCGTAATATAATACCTCAGGGGCGCTTTACAAAGTGATTATATGAAGATATAAATTTAATTTTAACATTTTAATTTAAGAAAAATAACGTACTTTGTCACCACATGCTAAGAATTTATTCGAATGATTTAGAGAACAAGTGGGTTTTAAGTTTCTTCCGAAACATCACTTCACTCTCACAGTTTCGGACTTCTGCTGCAATCTGGAGCAGGGTTGTCAGTAACTTATAAACTTATTGATTATTTCATATGAAACAATAATAAGTAGCAAATTAATTGAAGAGCCTACTTTACTTTATTATATGTTCCGAGGAGAACGTTGTTTAATTTATTGTTATTTGAAATTAATTTATAAAGCCTTCCGGATTATTACATTCATTTAAAAAATATATATATTTTTCGAATCATTGTTAATGATAATATTTTTTATAGGTTGTCTTTCTTTAGCTTTGTCTGGTAGTTTATTGTACAATTTCAGTTCTTGGTTTATTAGCCTTGGCTGTCCTTGTCTCGTTTTAAAATGCTGTATGTGACATTGTTCTGATATTTTCGTATTGTGTCCGTGTTTATTACAACTGTTTTTAAGTCTTAGTTATTTATCTACAATGACGTCGGTAGCAAATTTATAAATAAATGTAAAAGATTCAAGTTGAAAAAGTTCAGTTACATGTAATAGTGTATGCCGACGACATTGGACTATTCTATAAAAATCAAACAGACATATTAACAAACAATGACATAAACGAAGACCTGACTATTTTGACTAAATGGACAAACACAAGCTTACTTAAGTTTAATGAAAAAAATGCAATATTATCCATTTTGAATCTAGAAAAAAATGTATTTAAATAGATGCTTACATAAATGATGAACGACTTACTGAAATTGAACATGTTAGGACTAACAATAGATAGACAATTGACATGGAAAATTCATATCAGCAATTTAATTAGCGAAGTGGCGACATTATAGGGTCGTTTTTGAAAAATCAAAAACTTTGTTCCAAAAACGGAAAAAATTCTAATGTATGAAGCGTATGTAAAAACTAAAATATATTAAATGCAACTACTATGGGGAACAGGATATCAAAATGACATAAACAGACTACAAAGACAACAAAATAAAATATTGAAGTTAGGATATGACCTTCCCTATCTAACAGCAACTAAAGAACTTTTAAAACAAACTAAGCAATTAAATATAACTGAACTTTTTCAACAAGAATCATTGAAATTTATCCATAAATAAGCCACTTATGTAATTGTAGACGAATTAAAACTTTTAAAAAATTGTAGTAAACATGGACATAATACGAGAATATCAGAAAAATATCATACACAACTTTCTAAAACAAGACAAGGACAGTCGAGACTAATAAACCAGGGACTGAAATTATACAATAAACTACCAGACAAAACTAAACGAAAGATTCAGACAAACTTCTCAAAAGATGTAAAAAATATTATTTTGAACAACAGAATATAAATAAAAAAAGGAATTTATTATTTTTGTAAAATGAATCTAAGGGTTAATAAATATTTTTTTTTAATGTTGACTTTGTTTTCGTCCTGACCCTGATCACCCAACTTCTCTAAAATCGATTCAGAGGATCGAGACTCCTTTTTTATAAATTGACAATTTTTTGGGGAAACATATTAAAAAAATACACACAACTAATCCTCGCATCTTTAATGTTCCAAGTATCAAGAAGCTAGACGAAATGTTATTAACAAGACAGAATAAAATTAAAAACGCAGGCATTGTTATTTTACTATAGGGGCGGTCAAGAAAGTCTCACGAATGCTTATTCCCACGTGTGCCAATACAGGACACGGGACGCTTTATGTTGCACAGGTGGTTTGTGATGAGAACTGGCAGAAAATGCAGGTGGACAGGATAACATTAGATGTTGGAGTTATTTTACAAGTTGATGGAATATCTTCTAGGAAATAGAAAAAAATATTCCCACGAGGATATTGGTATAAAACGCAGTTAAAGTTGTATTAATTAATATGAGAAAGGAATGAATCGTTTATTTTTAATCTGAACCAATTTTAACGACAAATGAGAAATATTGTGTTGGAAATGGTTGTTGTCCCGTGCTAGTATTGTGGACTCGCGGACCAAATGTCCCGGGTTCAAATCCCACTCTACCGCAACTCGATTTGTGTTTCTCTCTTTTTTTTTAAAAAAAAAATCTCTTTTTTATTACATATGTGGTTTGTTTTTTTATCTGACTACCTACTACCTAAGAGTTTCCTGTAAGAACTTGAATAAATTAAATAGATTTTAAAATATTATTTTTTTGTAAATTCATTAAAAATTAAGTAAATCAATAACTTCAAAAAATCCATAGGTAAAAATATATATGTAACAAATGTATGACTAAATAAATCACCGATAATCGATTTCAGTTTTTTTTTCGGCTTGGCAAAAAAAGTGTATAAAAAATCATAAAAATAAAATACAAAACAATCGTGTATATAAACAAAATGAACAAAAAAAAATAAAGATAAACACAGAAAAACAAATCATACACACTTAAACGCATAACTTAACCCATAACAACGGAAGACAAAAAAATAAATAATGAAACGGTGTGACAGAGGCTACTACTATTACTACCATCACGCCATTTCCCCGTAGAGGTAGGCAGATATGATGGACCGCCAAACACCTCTTATTCATTCCTAGCTTCTTTCATATTCATACATCTTGTCATACAGGCCCTCCTGTTCTGCCTGCATTTGAGATGACCGGACATAAGATTTTAGTTTTTTTTATCATGCCACATCTTCCTTGATCGTCCTCGTCCCACATTACCGTTCATTCTCGCCATATATACCTGTTATACCATTCTTGCGTAATCCATTCGTGATACATGACCAAACTATCTCAGAAACACTTTCTAAATCTAATCTATTAAAACTGACTATGATTTATACTCTCGCTTGATTTCACAATTCGTAGCCCTGTTATACATTGATTTCCCGTACATTCGTCTAAGAGATCGCATTTCAACCGCGTTTATTCTGCTTTCATCCTTCCTCAGCCGATTCCATGTTTCACTTCTATACATAAGTGTCGGGTCTAAAACTCCGAGGTAATGTATCATAATGTATTTATATTAAGGTAATCAGCGTCAAAGACATTTTTAAACATAGTAAATAATTACAGTTAGGAAAAAAAAATGCTTTAAATGTATCCATTTAAATGAATTATGTTATTTTATATTTAAATTTTATACAAATACTTATTTTATCATTATCGATAAAGTTAAAATCATTTCTTTGAATTATTTCTCGATAACCCTTGACCTATGTAAGTTAAATAATATATTATAATTTGTTTATAAAAAGGTTTTCGAGATTTTACCATTTTTGTTTTGATTATGTTCAACTAAATGTATTTTTATCTGATAATCTTTAATTGAATCTATCCCAGAATGAGTTTGCTAACGCATGGGAATACAATTATGTTTTGTACATTTTTGTATTTTGAAATAAAAAAATTATAATAAAAAAAAGACTTAAATTCAATATTTGAAAATGAATTATTTAATAATGTTTAATCTTAAGAGGAAACGCGGTCTGACTTTTCTTCAAACTTTTTAACAAAAAATAACTTTTTAACACACTATAGATATTTACCATTGGCATGTCCCAAGTTTTGTGTATTAAAAAAAATGTTTATTATGGGAACTAGAACCATTCAAAAACACGAAAAAAAGCACAGTTTTATCTGCTGTCTTCGGGCGCACGGTATAAAAATATATAAATTTTTGAAAAAAGCAAAACGTACTGATACAGAAAATTCTATTCTGATAATCTGTCTAAAAAATAATAGAATCGGTTCAGTTTTGAGGTGCGGAAAACGGGACAGCGCAACTTCAATTTTGTCTTTTCTAACAAAAGATCTGACATGCAGTTGTCTTTTTCGCATAGTATCGGGGAGGCATCTGCGAGACAGTGACAGAAAAACAATGTTCGAAATCGTATTTATCAAAATTCTCTGTCCTCACAATTAATGTAAACCAAAACACAAAAATAATAATGTAATACACATCTAATTTGGACAAAATACAATAATTGATATCAAACTGTTTTATTGTGTTCATTTGATCAAAATACTCAAATCTAGCAATAGCAAAGCATTGCCGTGTTCGGCTCGTATTACACATGATGGAACTAACCTGGTTGTCTTCTTTGTCCAATGCAAAGTATCCTATCGCGGGGAGAAGCGCATGCAGAAGGCGATCCGAGTGCTCCGGAACGCGCGCCGCGTGCCGCAGGAGACGGGACGCCATATGCCTAAACTGGAGAGCTGCTCCTCCAGAGAGGGTATCCTGGAAAGGAGGAAGAAGATCACAATAACCATAAAAAATAACCGATACAATTTTCGCAGATTCAATTTTCGTAAAATCCATTGCAAAAAAACTATATTAAAAACTAATTTTACCTCCAAGTTTTACATAATTAGCTCGATGTATGTAATGTATTATTTTTTATTAACAAATTACGACAGGGATGGAGAATTCCTTAAATTAGGGAATATGGAAGTCTAGGCATTTACAGGGCTTATGATCTGTCATTGGCTGGTTTAAGTGGCCACTTTACACACTGTGCAACATTCACCATTTTGCCTATGTTTGAACATCCATATTTATTTGATTCTTCCATTTGTTGATTTTAGTGAAGTTAAAGAACTGAAACAATTATTGTTGTAAAGGGTCAAAGCTTTCAAAAGGCACTGGGAGTGCGGCTAAGAATAGCAGGCGCCACATTCAACTAGTATGAAGGCTGTCTGGAGATGGAGGATATTTACTCAGTGAAAACCAAATGCCGCCTATGTAACGCCTGCATAACACCTGTTCTTCTCAACGGATGCGAATCGTGGCACCTCACTACCGCCTAAAGCAGCAAAATTCTGAGTTTTGAGAATAGGTGTCTCAGAAGAATATTGGGTGGGCGGTGGTTTGACTTTGTGAGGAATGAAGTAATAAGAGAACGGACGCAGCAAACTTCGGTGACAACTTTCACTATGCGGAGGCGATACAGTTGGCTTGGCCATGTACTGCGGATGCCTCCTGAGAGTTTGAACCACGCTTGCCTACTTTACAAAGCGTAAGGTTCCTGACTTGGGAGGATGCACAGCAGCTGGCAGCTGACAGAGATGCTTGGAGGATCTTTGTGGGGAGCGGACATGGAATAATAATAATATTTTGCTTTATTAAGATAAAGTTGGAATATATAGTAGAATGCGCCGGAATAAACCGGAAAATATATATATAATTTTTAACAGGTTGGCTTTTTATGGTGCGGAGGCTGTATGTGTGTGTAGCAGTTAATACGATATTTACACGAGGCCCAGTTTTACAAAAAAGTTTTAAAAACTTTACGTTAAACAGTTTTCATCCTTTAATTTGAACGGCGAACTAGGGGGAATGTCCTTTCGGGTGGGATATTCGATTGTCCTTTATTGGGTACTCTGTGGTTCCGGAAATATTAAGTTAAGTCCTGGGACAAACTTCACAAACGAACATACGAAACAAAACTTAGGAGGGCCAGGAAATGAAATAAGGAAGCCACGTTAAGGACGTGTGATTGGAATTTTTAAACTAAAATAAAAAAAAACTTTAAAAAGGTAGAATTAAAATAAAATTCACGTGTCGGGGTTGAATTTTTATTTGCTTACGCTATACTGAGTTGGTTTAGAAGACTTTCAGAACTTATTACAATTTATTTAAATATTTTATTACAATCCATATCGGATCTCTAGAAAGAGCATATTTATGGTGTGCACGAAATCTTTCCAGCGGTGCTATTCTGAACCGCTCTCGCGGCCGAAGAAGACGTGATGAAAAGATAAAAGTGTTATCTACGGCCGCGAGAGTGTTTGGAATATCACCCCAGGAGTGGTATTCTGAATCTTCTCTATCCTCTAGAGCAGGGGTGCTCAAACTTGAACTGCTGGAGATCTACCTCAATATTGTTGACTACGATCGATCGATCGACTCTGAGAAGCTGCAATTATGTGTGATGCAGGATTGTCGTCTAGGTAGAGAGTTTCGTGGCATAGATATAAGTTTTCCGCACAATATTCGCGGATATTTTTTCTCTAGATCGACTCAAAAAGCACTCGCGATCGACCGTTTGAGCACCCCTGCTCTAGAGAGTTGTTAATTTGGGAATTTTTATTTATTGAATGCGATGACACTTTGCTTCATATGATAGCCGCACGAATAATAAAACGCTTTGTATAAAACTGTTTAAAAAACGGGGCGGTGGGTTAAAAAGTGTTTTGGGTAATGCTCAAGGTCACAATAATGCTTTAAATGAACTCATCAGTGTGGCCAGATAAGAAGTAAGCGCAAGCAAAAAATAAAAATCCCCAAATGAACCACTCTGTAGGGGATAGAGAAGATTTAGAATACTACCCAGGCCGCTCTGCCCGCGACTCATAACCGTCTTTTAAAAGCAATATTTTATTTAAAATAAAATAATATTTGTAAACTAGCTCCAGATTAAAGCGAACAATATTTCAAATAGCCCCTAATCCATGTAAACAAACTCCAGATTCAACAGCGCAATATTTCGAATACGTCCTAATCTTTGTAAACTGGTTTCAGATTAAACCGCAAAGAAATTTCATGGAGATTGACAACATATTATACTAAAAGAGATATAATAAACTTTGAAAAGAGAACATGGGTGTGAAAAGAACAAGGTTCGTGACGTCACATTGACTGATTTAATTGAACACTTTACCACTGTGTAATATTTTCCATTTTGTATATGCTGAAGCAGTTTTGTATTCATTTATATTCGCCGATCGGGATATTGTATAGCGTCTCTAGCGAAAGTGATGCACATATCCGGAAACGAATATCGAATATTTTCATGATCGATTAATGCATTCATTTATAACAGTTAACAAATCAGTTCATGATGAAATAATGTGAGAAAACCGTCATGCATTGTACTGCTATTCCAAGCAAAAATGCCAAGACCAACCTTTCAAATGTTTTGAGGAAATGTAGGATTTATGTATTTGTTTTTTTTCTATATATATATAAAAAAAACAGGTTTTGAACAATTTAGATGCATTAATTAGAGCAAGTTCTTTAGAAATATTACAATTATTTATCAAATAACATTGAAAAACGTTATTTTTATTTTTTGGTAGATTACTTCCTTTTAGCATGAAACGGCAGATTATCTAATAATCGGTTACAAAAATATTAACGAATTGAAATTATCGGTTATACTCGTAACAAAAACTTACATATAATCAACACAAAGACAACTTAAACAAATACAAATCAATACCGCTTTCGGACAAGGGGATTTTGAGTAATATGCAATTAAAATCTATAAACAACATCCACTGTCCATTAAAACAATTAGTAACGAGAAAATGTTCAAAAAGGCTGTAAAAAAATGGAAAGTGGAGCTAAGTCGAAGTAAAATGGATTGTCTCATTCGCCCAAATCAATATTGAATCACCTGCTCCACAAACTTATACATTATTTTATATTTTTGTTCTTTTATTGTGCGTTTTATAATGTACAAAATAAAGGTACATTCAATAAATATAAACATAAAAACGTAGCGTTTAATGCTGTCTTAACATTTTGCTATTTCTCTCTGTATATTAAGTTTTCTTTGTATATTCTCACGTGTAAAAAAAATGAGTATATTGATAAATATACTTGGCGCGGAAAACCCCACCCCAGTGAGGTCGCATTATTTTGATTATTTACTATTGTTAAAATGTGAAGAAAAAAAAAACAGAAAAAAGTCATAACATCAGTTCTGAATAATAAATCCGCAAAAAAAAACCCGGAAAAATTTATATTATGTAAAAAAAAGAAAAGGTATTTAAAATGCTCAAGATATAAAAATAACGCAGGTTTTTTTTACAAATAATTTAAGATTTGATAGTAGAACTTAAGTAAAATTTAACTGGAAAACTTTAATCATCCGAATTACCTAGCATTAATTTAATTGTTTTTTTTTAAAAAAACGTTTTATTTTAGCATGGTACCCAGTATTTAATTGTTTTGGTTTTTTTTAAATACGTTTTATTTTGATGCATATAATAAATAGATTTAATAAATTGTAAAAAATATTACAACCGAATAAAAAAAAAGTATAAAAAAACCCGAAAAAAACAAAGGTTTATTTTTTGCGAACAGAACGGTTGTCGTTAAAATTAAGGGAAAATTGTAAGACTAACATAACATAAAAAACTCTTGAATTCGTAAATCTAGCTAGAGCAAATAGATTTCACAAAAAGTCTCCAGACCTCGTCGGCTGCCAATTTCCGTGCATCCAAGTCAGATTCACGTTCCGCAGTTCGAGCATAAAATACCGACTGTCAGCAGTGAAAGTAAAGGACTAAAAAACCTGATGCCTTTGTAAAGTAGGTAAGCGTGATTAAGGCTCGTCTTCTTCCGAATATTTTTAGAAATTCGATTATTTCGGCCAGTTCTGAAATATTCGGTAATTTCAATCAATTGGCTACGCGCATTACTACATACTTTCCGCGGCTGGTATAGGTACGTCAAGGGGTGGAGGAAAGTTGGCGGCGAAAGGAGAGGGAGCAACCCCCCTGAGAAAATAGCGTCGTGTTGAACAGGGGGTGGGGTTAACGGCACGTGACGTGGCACGCATGCGCGGGTAGGGTAAACAGGGCGGACGTGCGGTGGCGGACACGTGAAATGTGGAAATTATTTGAGAACCTCATCAAGCGGTCGTAAAATGAACGCGCACAGAGGGAATCTAAGCAAAATAACAAGGAACGAAACATATCTCAACAGAGACGGAAAACAAAGGAATAGTTAATAATAGAAGAATTCGTTCATGATATTTATTTAATAAACGCCCAGAGGGCTCTCAAAATATTTGGTTAAGAAGTACATAAAGTTTCATAGTAATTGACACAAAATAGAATCAGAATTATTTCACTAATATGTAAATTATAAAAAAGAAAAGAATTGGAAATAAGTAAAGATGAATAGAAATCAAAAAGAGGAGAATTGAAGGGATGGCCATTTATCGGAAAGGATAGCAGGAGTGGTGTGGAGCCAGCCAGAAGTCCAACAGCTCAGCATAATTATTAACTGTTTTTTTTTTTTTTTTTTAAGTTTTATTCATTTTAACAAATAAGTAACATGCATAATTGTATTTTTGTTCCCGCAAAGCCGAAGCTTGTCTGCGCATTACATTACATTTTATTTTAAAATTTATAAGTAAGTACATAGTTTAATAATAATTGAAGAATAAAATATATTTATACATTTAAGTTTCACTTGCTGTTTAATAATTTTTTGACAATTTTTTAAAATGAAATTAGGTTTTTTTCTTCACGATTTTTGAACGGTATTAAATTGTACAGTTTTGGTACTACACTACCCATTGTTCTGTCACCATAGTAGTTTTTCTGTCGTGGTACCATCAGCTGCTGTGCCGATACTTGTCGGGTCATGATCTGGTGGTTTATTTTGGATTTCAAATTGCAATCGAGGAAAAGATCCGTCATTATCTTATACTGACACTGTTTGTTTATTGGCAAAACGTTAACAAAATCAAATAATATTTTACTGTTGTCTTTTGCCTCATTCTTTATTTTTACAGGTACGATAATTTTTAAAATTTGTTCCTGTAAGTTCAAGACTCTATCTGTATAAGATTTAAAACTTAGTCCCCATATTCTTAATCCATATTGAATAATTGGGTCAACTAGCCCCAAGTAAACTAGTCTCAGCACTGGGTATGGTATGTATGGTTTTAAATGGTACATGTTAAGTAGGCAAACTCTTAGCTTATTGCAAACTGTTTTTATCTGTTCTTCCCAATTAAAAGTGGAATCTATAATATTACCTAAATACTTATATTTTGATACGTGATCTATTTTTGTGCATTTCTGTGGATGCGTGCCAGGGCAGAATGATGGGTATTGTACTTTGACCTTGGGTATTGTATTTTGATTGTATTTTGACCTATTGTACTCACACTGGAACATTTATGTTGAAGTCTGGTAGTCCTTGTGGGTACAAGGAAACGAAAAACGACTTTTTTCTGCTTCCGTTTTCGGCAGAAAAAATACGCGACAGCGACGTGCACGCGTCGTGCAAATCGCGATTGGCATAAGAAAGGAGACCCACAAAAGTGTGTCTTTCAGCAGAATGGGGTACCATACCATGCAGCCATGAGTTGCACAGTGTGGTTCAGTCACCACCGCAGAACTGTCCTGCTTTGATCAGACAATATCGGGATTAAAATCCGATAGAAAATCTATAGTCAAGGCTGATAGTTATGGTATCTCGAAAAAATCCAAGCAACATGAAAGAGCTGATTGATGCCATCATCCTGGTCTGGTTCTACGTGATTTTACCTAAGGATTTTCGATGCCAGGCGCACTTGGTGCCTTGGTGCCGAAAAATATTTGTTTTTTAACTCTTCAGTGTGTTTGTAAATTCATAAATTGTTTTTTTTTTTAATATATTTTAAGTTTGCGTATAAAATTTATTTTAATGAACTTTTAAAATAAAAAAAAACCCTTAGACTCATACGGAAATAATAATTATTAACACGACTTGGATAAGAATATAAAAATATAAGTGAAAATAAAGTTAAAATGGTGAATAAATGTAAATGTAAAATTTTAAAGAATTTCTTTAAGTGTCCAGAATTAATTACACTACAGCATGTGTCATTTTTTATATTAGAAAAGTTTATCATTGGACTAAAACTGGAATTAAACAATATTTATCAATTAAAAGGTGAGGAAACAACATCACCATTATCTTCAAAACCTTACCGGCACCGTGTGGTGCATAGGGCACTGCATTGCTAAAATAAATCAGCATATCTCGATCACCTGGTATAATAATTTAAGGTGATCAGTCTTAGACTACAAGTGACAGTCCAGAGACTGCGAAATATTACTGTGTAAAACTACCTTATAACAAATGTTTCATGTTAACCCTCAGAGGAATCGAACCCAGGACCTCAAGTTTTGTAGCGTTTCCTCTTAAGGCGAAAGCTCTCGTTGATCAAATAAAATTGAAAAAATAAAGTTAACGAAGAAATTCCGTTGATATTTTTATCAAACTTACTATTATTAAGGCGCACGCAAAATGAGAAAATCATACGAATTTGACATTTTAAAACGAATGTTTTTTTTAAATCGCGCAATAATAAATAAATAAAAAAACATAAAATAGATTAAAACAATCATTTTTAAAGGTATTTCTGTTAGAAAATATACTAAAAAGTTTTATGTAACTAAAATATAATTACTTTTAGGCCGGAAGATTACGCCATTTCAAATTTAGACTAAACTTAGGTATCTGGGATCTCAATAAGTACTAATACCCGTATGCAGAGACAAACCTTAAGATGAGGAAAGTACATTCTATTGTCTTCACCTTCGGGTTATTCTCAGCATTTGAAATTAGAATGTACTTTCCTTACCTTAAGTTTTGTCTCTGCATACGGGTTTAAGTGTTGAACTAAAATTTCTTGTAATAATTTGAAGATAATAAATTGAGCATGAAAGTGGCCGAAGCAAAATTTTAATTTTTTGTTTTGAAAAGAAATACAAGCATTTTCAATCACATACGTTTTGTGTCATTTTCCTTTATTTCTACGTAAAATTATGCCTTTGGTAATACTTAAAAATATATATTTATTGAAATATTTTAGTTGAAATATTTTAGTTGAAATATTTTTTTATTGAATTGTATTCTCTTTTTTAAAAAAAGAAGATAATTCTGGTTGTAATATTCAATTAGGAACAATATTTTATTAATATTTTTATGACCTTCATACCTGCCCTTATCGGTACCGGCAAGGACAGGTATGGAGGTCATAATTTTAGTTCAATACTTAGTATTTATTGAGATCCCAGATACGTAATTTAAGTATACATTTAAAATGGCGTAATCTGCCGGTCTAAAAGTAATTATATTTTAGTAACATAAAACTTTTAAGTATATTTTAATTTTTATTATTGCGCGATTAAAAAAAACTTTCGTTTTAAAATAGAGAAATCGTATGCTTTCTTCATTTTGCGTGCGTTTTACCAGGCTACAGCCTTTACTATGGGGGATTTTATTAAAAAAAACGTCAATATCATGTCGATAAGGTTGGGTTGAACAGTCAGGGTGGTAGGACATGTATATGTTTGTATGCCTAATTCCATAACGTGGATACCGGCGGTTACAGTTGTAAATATGTACACTGCACTGCTTACACGGGAAAAGGGTGAACTAAGTTGGTAATCAAATACGAGCGCCGGGATAATAATATGGTACAGCCCGCGGACTGGAGTTCTCCTTTACGGGAGGGATCCATCTATCCTCCATAGTCCAAGGGTCTACAGATACAAACACAGTGGGGGATGCGAGTATTTTTGGATACGCATTGTTTATTTGTTTGCTGTAAATAATTCAACAAATAATCAAATAATATAATCATTTCAGCATTTAATTTATGAATACGAGTACAGTAAGTTATTCCATGCTCTGGGCTAGTGAAATATTCTCTGGCACTCAATAATTCATTAAATTAAATAATCGAGTGTATCCTTTATTACTTTTTATATATCGCACCTTCGGAAGAACAAAGGGGGCTTCAATTCTTACCGTCCGTGCGCTCTGTAGCTGCAAGACGTGCTGTAATCGAGCACCCATCTGTTACAATTGACATAGATCCCAATTGGAAACGAGGGACTAGAATCCCAACCGTTAATGCGCTCTGTAGCTGCACGACGTGCTAGGATAATTATTTATTGTACAGCGCCCTTGAGGCAATTTTCACAAAAAATGGCGCTATATGAAATGTCCAACTATATACATTATTAATTACTTTAATTTACTTACAGTATTTGTGTTTGTTCAAATGTTCATAGACAAAAGACTGGATTTCACCCCCTCGGGAGTCATTAAGATCAACAAATTACAACAGGGATGGAGATTACCTTAAATAAGGGAATATGGAAGTCAAGGCATTTACAGGGCTTATGACCTGTCATTGGCTGGTTTAAGTAGCCACTTTACACAATGTGTAACACTCACCATTTTGCCTATGTTTGAACAAACATATTTCTTCAATTCTTCCATCTGTTGATTTTAGTGAAGTTAAAAAGCTGAAACCTTTATTGTTGTGAAGAGATTCATCTGACTGAATTATTTCTCATACAAGGCAATAGCCTGAAAACAATTTTTCAATTTTTAAACTTCTTCTTGGACCAGTTGGTTTCATTACAATATTTGAGTTTGTCCAAATGTTCATAGACAAAAGACTGGATTTCACCCCCTCGGGAGTCATTAAGATTAACAAATTACAACAGGGATGGAAAATACCTTAAATAAGGGAATATGGAAGTCAAAGCATTTACAGGGCTTATGACCTGTCATTGGCTGGTTTAAGTGCCATGTAAATGCCTTGACTTCCATATTCCCTTATTTAAGGTATTCTCCATCCCTGTTGTAATTTGTTAACTTTAATTTTCCTTTTATATAGATACAATTACAATTATTAGGTATTAGGAAAATATCGCATACTACGAATACCGATAAAAACGTGTTAAATGGATTAAGAAAAATTAATTGTATTTTCAAAATCAACATGGATATTGTGGAGAAATTTTTTGACTTTTATTTGACATGTTAATATTTGACTTACGTGTTTTGGAACACGTGTGATCATAATTGCATACTACAAGATAAGCAAATAAATAAAACAATTGAAAAAGTTTACTTATGCGATTGTTCCCCCCCGCCCATAGAAATTATCTTGTTGTTTTTTTAATTGTTCCTTAAATTTTATTTTTAACTTATTTATGTATTTTATTCCTTATTTTCATTAGGGAGTCTGTAAATAAAATGAAAATATATTAAAATCGTTTGAAATGTAAAGTCGATTGGGAATAAGAGAAAATGAATGTTCTAAATAAACATACAATCAATAGTTAACTATTGAAATTATTCGATGTAGTCATTTGTATCACTACCGATATTAGTAATGCTATCATTGATATGCTATGCTCGTCAGTGGAGGTTCTCTACAGAGATGTGTTTCCGAGTTTATTTAGGATGAAATTCAGTTTGCACAATCCTCCTGTGGCCAGGATGAGCAAACATTATTAGCTTTATTAATTTGTTTGGCAAAGGCACAAGCTTCCCGCTTCTTTCCTCTCTTCGGTAATTAGGGGGTGAACGAGACGGGAGTATAAATAAGATGTCGGCTTATTGACAGCAAAGCAGAAAATTACTAACGTTAACAAGTTAATAAAATATACCGCAATATATAGAAAATACGACCATATTGTTTCCAATAGATTTTTCAATGTAATAAAATAAAATAAATAAAACAACTTCGTTTTTAACCACTAATTTTTATTTTTCACCGACGGTTTCAAAGCAAACAAGCTTCTTTGTCAAGGTTTTGTTACGTAAACGTAACAAAACCTTGACAAAGAAGCTTGTTTGCTTTGAAAACGGTCGTTGAAAAATAAAAATTAGTAGTTAAAAACAAAGTTGTTTTATTTATTTTACTATATTGAATAACCACAAAGTAAGTGCTTCAAATATAAAAAATATAGATTTTTCAATATTTAAGGTTTTCCATTTCTTTAGATAACTTTATTTTATTTGAATATTTGATGGGTAATATGCAATTAGGCTCAACTTTTGAGGTGCGCGACCTGGGTATCGTTTTTGATCAAAAATTATCCTTTATTAGGCACATAAATAGTAAATCTCTAAAAATTTTAGGCTTCATGTTACGTGTGACTAAGGAATTAAAAAACATATGCACTTTGAAGTTATTCAAGTGAGAAGCTAGTTAAAGTATAACTCTACAATATGGATGCCTTACTACAACTGTCACCAAAATTCTCTTGAAAGAGTTTAAAAAAAAATCTTACGGTATATCAATTTTAAACTTAGATTCAGTCATGAATTTTTAAATTACGATTTTTTACTAAAAACATTAAATTTGTTAAAACTTAACGATATAAGAAAAATTATAGACCTTTTAAATTTATTCAAAATTGTAAATTCAATGTGGGATTGCCCTGAACTATTATCTCTCATCAATTTCAGGGTGCCTGGAAGAATGACTAGACAGGTGCCACCGTTTTGTAGCAACAATTCACGGACAGTGTATACTTGTAATGCCATATTAAACAGACTTCATGAACTCGGCAATAGTTATTTCCACGTATCTGATATATTTAGTGTAGGGTATTGTTCCTATAGAACAAATCTTTTGAACTTTTTCAAAGATGGTGAATGGTAATTATATTTATTTATTCATGCATTTCATAATATTTAAAGATTTTTGTTTACATAGCCCAGCTTTATAAAACACTGCTTATGATTATACATTTATCGATTTTATAAATTTATACATTTTTTAAATTTTTTTTTGCACCACAACAGACCAGGAGGCCTAATACAGTGGTGAATCACAGAACACCCAGGCTTGAGAAAAATCACATTTATTTTTTTGTGTTCTCTCCGGGAATCGAACCCAGAACCTTCCGTGTGTGAGTCAAGCATCTTGACCACTACACCACGGAGGCCACCTTATCTTGTTGTATTACTTTAGAATATTTTATTATTTAGTTTTGTTTTTTTACATTTATTCTTGTATTGTTAAAATTTTCTACTGAATATGCTATATAATTTTTAGGTTGAATTTTTTTTATAAATCTTGGGTATAAGGAAATTTATGTATTTTTTTTAAAAATAAAATATTAAGCCAAATATGTTAGTATTATAAATTTTTGTAAAAGGCAGATTTGCCGTTTATGTTGATAAAATAAAATAACTCATTGTAATCCCTTGTAAAACGAGTTTTGAGACTGTTTTTCTCTTCATTGGTAGTCTTATACATTTATTTAATCTCTAGTTTCGTATGTAAGGAATTGTACGTTGAATTGAATTGAGTGTTAACTGTATGTGTGTTTCTTCTGTATGCTGATGATGCCGTGCTTCTTGCTAAAAGCAAAGAAGACCTGCAATTCTTGGTCAACCATTGTCATTGACTGATTTAAGTGGCCACTTAACACACTGAGTAACATTCATTATTTTGCCTACGTTCAAACATCCACATGTGTTCGATTATTCCATCTGTTAATTTAAATGAAGTCAAAGAACTTAAACATTTGGACAAACTCAAAATATTGTAAAATACATTTGATTTATTGATATCTTTCTTTATAAAATTTGTAACTTTATGTTTCTTAATTAAATAAATGATTTAACATTTAACATGACAAAAAAGTTTCTGGCTAAACATCAAAAACTTTTCTGCGCATTTGTCCATCTGCAAAGGGCATTTGATAGATTTGAGAGAGAGAACTTGTGGAAAGTTTTATCGGAGTATGGAATGAATGGTAACCTGACAGGGGCTATTGCGTCACTGTACAAGGACAGCACAGCATGTGTGAAGGTGATTGGGTCATTCACATCGTGGTTTAACATTCCTAAAGGAGTCCAACAGGGATGTGTTATTTTCCCATGGTTGTTTAACATATACATCGATAACTGTATGAAAGAACTGAAAGATTTAAGAATGGGAGCAAAAATGAGTGGTATAACTGTTAACTGTCTTCTGTATACGGATGATGCCGTGCTTTTTGCTAGCAGCAAAGAAGATCTGGAATTTTTGGTAACAAAAGTCTACAATGTATGCAAGAAAAGCGATTTGCTTATGAATGTTGATAAATCGAAAGTGATGGTTTCTGAAAGGGATGAAAATATAACTAGATGTGAGGTCAGTTTGAACGGAGATATTCTGAATCAGGTAGAAGAATTTGTGTATCTGAGAAGTATGATTACTAGAGATGGAAATACTAAGAAAGATATCAAGATATTGAAAGAGGGTCAGTGTCGGGAACAGGGTGAACAGTGAACTGAAATCTACTTTGGCAAATAAATGTTTAGAGCAAGAGGAAAAACTAGAAAATCACAATGGAGTTCTAGTGCCAACTCTAATGTATGGAAGCGAAGTATGAAATTGGAAAAATAATTATGAAAGTAGGTTAAATGCTGTCAAAATGCGATCCCTCAGGCGAATGTGTGGTAAAACACCAATCACCGCAGCAGCACATTATCCTATTAAACCACGACAATTTTAAAATAAATTCATCACATTACAAAACAAAGCTCCAAGAATAATCGCGAGGAAAAAAAAAACAGATACACAAGGATAAGAATACGATAAGTTTTTAAGAGCTAACTTATAATTGCAAAAGCGATTGGTAGAAAAAACTGTGTTAACTTGTATTACATTCATACGGGTAAACATTCGGTTACCTGGTAGGCCGAGAGGTCCGCGCCGGCAGAGGCGTCCAGCAGGCCCAGGGCTGCGCCCGCCAGGCGCAGGGCGGGCGCCGGCAGGGGCCCCCCCTCGGGGGCGGAGGCCAGGGCGCAGCACACGCAGCGCAGGCAGCCGCCCAGCTCCGTGGAGCGGAGGGCGCCGCCCAGACGCGCGCACGCGTCAGTCTGGCGGGGAGCAAACGGTTTGGTACATTAATGGGAGATAAAGAGGATATGGAAGGACATCGTCAGTATACAGATAAAACCCTCTGATTGACACTGTTTGAGAAAAAAACAATACTCTTGGCTGTGGTGTAACAGGAGTCCACATACAAGACTTGATATATCTCTCATTTTTTAAAATGATGAAATCGTATTTTTTATGATCTACAAATGGGCATTTTGGCACCGGATTTGAAAAGTAAAACTTGAATAAATATGCAGGATTTTAGTACAAAAAAATATTTATCCTGTATACGAAGAATAATTATATGAATGAAAGTGACGCAATATAACAATAAATCTGTTGAACCACGTAAGAGAGAGCACGAAGATAGAACTTTTAACGAAGACAGAGACGCTTTTCTGTGGCCGGTATTTGTGTGAAAGAGACAATAGCGATAGCACGATAGATACATGGACCATAGATAAGACAAGGAAAATATCGGTCGTGCGTATCTTTGAAAGCAAACCTTCACCGTAGACGGCACCACAAGACGTAAAACTATGCTTTAGCGACATCGGTTTACCTGCAAGTCTTTGGCACAACGATCGGTGATGGCAGCAAGGAGATCCAGAGATGACTCCAACATATCACAGGCTCCAGGGGATGTGGGATCCTCCGCATTGCTGCAAACTTGGGAGATGAGCTCCACAAGGCCAGAACCGACGACGTAACTGTGGAGAAATAAAAAAAATGACATTTTTACAAAGGATAAAATTTCAATATAACCGCAAGAATTAAACTGTAATAATAATAAAAAATGGGCAAATGGGAACGAATGTAATATTTTCAATGAATTATTAAAAATGACTTTTCATATAAATGTAGGCAGAATGGTGAATGTTACATAGTGTGTAAAATGGCCACTAAAACCAGTTGTTACCTAGCCGGTGTAGTCTAGGTATTGGTGAATTATAATAATAATTGTGACTGCCGGGAGATTAAAAAAATAACTTCAGCTGCCGAGTATTTCGAACAGGTACTTTTATGCTGATAACACTAGTTAATTCCGGGACGTCCAACACGCCATTTGCTATTTTATATAATTTAATAAATCATTTATAATTCTTCTTTTACAAAGAGTTGACATATTTAGTGTACATAATAAATTATCGTAATCAATATTTTCAGTGGGTATATTAAGTTTATAATTAATGAATTTAAGGAATTTACGTAGTACTCTTTCTAACTTTAAAATGTGAATATTGTAATAAGGTGACCAAATTGTTGAATTGAATTCTAAATTACTTCTAACTAAGGCAGTAAATAGCACTTAGAGGGTAGTGATAGAATTAAAATCCTTTACAGTTCGCTGCAAATATCCAAGACATTTCATCGCCTTATTGGTGATGGTATTAATGAGAGGAATAAACGATAATTTTTCATCAAAAACTATCCCCAAATCCTTTATTTGTTAACTCTTCGCAGATTGAAATAATTTGTTACTGATTTTGTTGATTTATTATTCCATTTTTAAAGTCCTCATTTTGATAGTATTTAAAAAATATTTATGAGCCGGGAAGAAGTGGTATTTTTTATTGTAACTAGTTATTTATAAACATTGCATTGTACATGTTGTGGAGGTCATCACCATCAAGCTGCAAAGTTGGCAGGGCCGATGGCCGATGATTATTGATGTTGTGATCGAATAATATAGGTTTTTTACTTCTTGTAAATGACATTTCGAAGAGATTTGTGAATAAAATACATCACGAGGACGAAAGCGGAATGTCATTAATTTTAAGGCTTGGGAACTAGAGTAAACAAGATGAGATGGAGGTGCACGTAGAACCAGACCCGAATCCTCAGTTCCCGGGGAAAGAAATCGCGGGGTAGATTATTAAATTTCGGTTGTGCAAACGGGACTTAACTGGTAATTAGATTTCACTTCGGTAAATATATTAAGACGGCCGGGATACCGAGCGGGGATACATTTACTCAGTGCGGAACAGAATTACGGAATAAATTTGTTGAAATATAAATGATTCAGTTGAAATTTTGTACTTCTGTTAAACCAAAACTTTTATCAGACTCCGTCGAATCAGCTAAATTTTATTTCTTAAGTACAGATATAATTTTGTTAATATTTCATTAAAGTAGTGTTCATTGTGCGGGGAAGAAGGTACGACATAAACTGTGGACCCACAAATATTTCCCCTTTTATTTTTGCATCAATAATTTTTGGAAAAGTCTCGACGTCCTATTATCGAATCTGCATTTCGCGAGGTTTACAAGACAGCTTTTTTTTTAAAGTAGCTATCAGATAGTGTCAAACATGGACATATGTCTATTGTATTCAATAGATACATACTTAACATATTACAACAGAGATGAAGAACATTTAAGATAAGTAATAAATAAGTCTAGGCATCTACAGGACTTATGACCTGTCAATGGCTGGTTGAAGTGCCACTTTACACACTGTGTAACATTCACCATTCTGCCCATATTTGAACATCTATATTTATTTAATTATTTTATCTGTTAGACTAGACTTCTATATTACCTTCTCTTAAATGTTATTCATCTCTGTTGTAATCCAGTCCTTGTCTACAAAAATTTGGACAAACTCAAAATATTGTTGAGATACATACTTGGCAAATCTACAGTATCTAATAGCTTCTTAAAAAATTATTATACAAATAAAAGACGAGTGATACTTTAATCCACAAATTTGAATATACAGTGACCGGTTTCATGGCGTCGATGTCGCGGAAGTGATGAAACCGGTCACTGGATATTCCAAATTTGTGGATTAAAGTATCACTCGTCTTTGATTTTATATAATAAATTACAATGAACTTCCATCAATAATTTTCACGTATCGACATATATAGCGTATATGCATAATCAGATGCTGATTAGTTTGATAATTACGAGTATACACGGTTTTCCAGGGCCAGACCGCTAAACTTCAGGGGAACATTTCTCACAGTAAACTGAAAAAAAAATCCTAATGAAAATTTTCCATGAAGTATTTTTTTTTTTAAATAAATATTTTTTATAATCTCAAAATGAAGTGAATCTTTAATTTATCGGACTGGCATTCCTTTCACAAACTTCTACCCCTCCCTACAATTTTTTTTTATATAAAAACGTATTTGCCCAAAGAAGCGATACGCACCGGACTCGACAAGGGAAGCGGCTAGGTAGGAGAGGGGTAGGGGTTTGTGGAAGGATTGCCTAATCCGAGAAATTAAGGATTTACTA